>NC_043010.1:4756275-4758775 GCF_006345805.1 Octopus sinensis | reverse complement strand
GATAATGTCTTTCTGCTGTTGAAAGAAGCAAAACTAGCATTACCCCACTGGAGAATAAATATTATTGAAGGTTCTACTCATGGAGTCTGTACAGATTTTACATGAAGTATCTTCAGTACATTTGGAAAGGGCCTCCAAGAGAAATTAGACAAGGTGGCACAAAGGTGTATTTGGCCTCAGAATGTGGAGAAATCTCAAAATTCAAGGGACTCTGAGGTTTTACGGAGGTACCCAGTAGAATAGCTACTAGTACCCCTTCCTTGGATCAGCAGCTTTCAGATCAAAGTATCTCTTGAATGGCATACTCTTTGTAGGCCTGGCATATGGATGATGCTTGGTGCAAACGGTAAGGCAGGAAGATAGAGTTGTGTCATCTGCATAAGAGTGGGTGCTGTTGGAGGTGATGGCATATAGAAGGAAACAAAAAATTCTTGGCACGCGAACGGGTTTAGAATGGGGATCAGTCAGAGTCAGTCACTATACAATGTGTTAGTACAATTTATCAAAAAAAACACTAATTCTAGGAATAAATGGTGAATGAACCTCAAAGTTCAATGACATTGAAAATTGGGTCTTCATTACATTTGGTCTAATAAAACTGATCAACACAAACACACGTTTATACATATTCATATATATATATATATGTATATATATATATGTATATATATATATGTATATATATCATCATCATCATTTAGCGTCCGTTCTCCATGCTAGCATGGGTTGGACGGTTCGACCGGGGATCTGGGAAGCTAGAAGGCTGCACCAGGCTCCAGTCTGATCTGGCAGTGTTTCTACAGCTGGATGCCCTTCCTAACGCCAATATATATATATATTTGTGCATGTATGTATGTTACATAGATATTTATATGCTAAATAAATATGTATAACACACACAGACACACGCATATATATATAACAGCTGTGTATATGCTAGTTAAATGTTGCCTTGTGTTAACAAATAAAGGAAAGTGTGCTCAATGCAAGTTGTGGAGAACAGTTCAGTTAATATGTATCCCTTTCTTGTGACTCAAATTACACAGCCTGCCAACATCACTTGATGATCGCAGCATTGTGAAACGTTGAAGTCATGAGAAAGGATTTCAATTTAAAGAAGCCTTATACATACATGCATACATGCATACATACATACATACATACATACATACATACATACATACGTACGTACATACATACATACATACATACATACCTACATACATACAAACATACATACATACATACATACATGCATACATACATACATACATACATACATGCATGCATACAGACAGATAGATAAGAATAATACATCATGATATATATATATATATTATATATATATATATATATATATGGCACACAAATTACAGGCAAACACATTAAATGAAGAAATAAGAGGTACCATAGAATTATATTCCCTAACTTAGATTCAGATTAAATCAGCTTCTGTCTCCCAAGACCACTGCCATAGATAATTTGGAAAAACCATTGTAAAACTGAAGCTCATTTTAATACCTCCACTTCCACTTCTCAAAGACTAGACTTTTTTTTAAAATATAGAATAAATAACAATATGTTACTTCAATTAAACTGATTCCTATAGCCATATCTTTGATTTTTGCATCAAAAGCTACTTTCTAAATGTCGTTTACCTCTAATTATAAGAAGAGACATTTTACTCCATAATTAGTGGACTTTTTATCGGGACTAAATTAGAGATTTTTATAAATCTATAACATAATTATAGGTGAGTAAGTTAATGGAACTGTGAGTGATTCAGGCCTTCGTTAGGTTTACTTGTACACACTATAAGAATCCTAGGCAGAGTTTCCATTTTTCTTCTTCTATGGGAACCATAAACAGTCTGTCATTGGCTATAACAGATATAGCATTCTTGATAAGACAGCAGACCCCTCTCTCTTCCTTTCTATACAGCTCCCTCTTGATTTCTCACTTTCTCACTCATTCATTCACTCTCTTTCTCTCTCACTCTCTCATATTCACACAACAACACAGACCAAGATACATAATACAGCTTGCATTCATCAGCAGCAGTGACTGTACAACTCTACAGCAGGATACACATCTCAGTCAACGCTGTTACACTGAGAAAGATTTAACAGCAACGGTGAGTTTACTGTCTGCTATTTCTGAATTTATTTTGTTTTTTTTTTAGTCACTTCTATAGGACTTGTAAAGAAGAAAAAAACACAAGAGCTACACAATAAGTGGAATTGTTACTAGTTTAAATTAGTAAGTATGACTAAGATTTATTTAGTAATATGTTTGGCTCTCTTATTTTCAAAAAGAACACTTAACTAGAAAATGTATAAATTTTTCCTGAAGAAAGACAAGTGTTTTTAAACATCTTTTAAATATGTTTATAAGTTTACCAATTATCCAAATAATGTATAACAATTATGAAGAAATATCTACCAGAGTTACTGAGTCTGTTGCTAGTCAATATTGTAGCCTTAAATAGATTCAACTTAGC
>NC_043010.1:4747744-4756175 GCF_006345805.1 Octopus sinensis | reverse complement strand
TCCCTCCCTTTTCTCTCACTCCACCACCACCACCATCACCACCTTCCCTTGTCGCAAAGTTTATTCAGACCACATTTGAAATTCAATTCAAGAATAGAAGCAGTAACCGTATACAACCTGTGAAATATGGGTTTAATTTCACTTCTCTTTAACTTGGCATATCAAATTTTGATTTATTGATACAGATGTTACCAGATTATAATCCAATAAGACCATGTTAAGTTTGCTACAGATATTTTTATTTTTCTAGCCGTTTCGTTTGGTTTGTTTTGTTTTGTTTTTTCCTTTTTTGCTATTGTTTTTTTTTGTTGTTGTTGTTGTAATAGTTGTTGTTGTTTTTTTAGATTTATGATTTCATTAATATTATTGAAGATAGGTGAGGGCAGTGTGTGAGTCAAAGGACGTAGCATAACATTAAAAATATGTGCCGTGTAGTATTTTTGTTTCTTTGCTTTTAACATTTTTCTCTAGTTGAACATTCAGCTAATGTCAACATTACATTTAATAATACATAATACTGCTAAAGCTCAACAAGATCACTTCCAATATGAGCCAATAAGAATTTTATTTATGAAGTGAACATGCCATTGATTTTTTACTTCACTTGCTAGAAATAGCGGTCAAATTATCCCCCAAAGAAGAACACCTGATAGTCTAAGAAATAAAGAGGAACACAATTGATAATGAAGTCCAAGGAATATAATTCCTGTTCAAAGGAAAAAAAACAAAAAAACAAAGCATGGCTGAGTTGTAAGAAGCTTGCTTCCCAACCACAAGGTTTCAGGTTCAGTCATGCTACATGGTAAAGTGGCCAAGTGTCTTCTAATATAGTCCTGGGCCAACTGAAGCCTTGTGAGTGGATTAAGTAGATGGAAACTGAAAGATGTTTTGTTGTGTGTGTATATAATATATATGCATACATATATATATATATATATGTATGTATATATATATATATAATATATATATATATATACATACACACATATATATATATAATATATATATATATATATATATACACACACATGTATATATATGTATGTCTTTGTATCTGTGTTTGTACCCCAACACTGTATGACAACCAGAGCTGGTGTGTTTATGTCCCCATAACTTAGAGATTTGGCAAAAGAAACCTAAAGAATAAATACCATGCTTAACAAAAAAGAAAAATTGAATAAGTAGAAGGGTAAATTCAGTCAACAAAAATTTTTTACTTGTTTCACTCATTTAAACTGCAGCCATGCCTTGAAGAATTTTTTGTTACGTTCTTGAGTTCAAATTCTGCCGAGGTTGACTTTGCCTTTCATCCTTTCGGGGTCGATAAATTAAGTACCAGTTACACACCGGGGTCGATGTAATCGACTTAATTCGTTTGTCTGTCCCCTCTATGTTTAGCCCCTTGTGGGTAATAAAGAGACATATACTCTATGTTAATAATTTCTGGGGTATTTTTTTGCCATTTGCAGATATCAGTAGGAAGGGCAATTTTCATGACTTTTTAAAAGTAATAAACAGGCAGTGCTCCAGCCTGGCCACAGTCAAAATGACTGAAACAAGTAAAAGAATTTAAAACAAACAAATAAAATAATCTGAGAAGTTAAAATAGTTGACGTCTGTCTGAAGCCTACAAGTCAGTTATGTCAGAGTTTTTTCCCCCCGTTTCCTTGGTGATTAAGCAACTGAGAGTACAAGTGAGTCCCACTGATAGTGGGGTGGGGTTTTATCACCATGACATGATGGCCAGTCATGGTGTTATGCCCCACCCCCACCAGTTGTCATTTGGCACTCACAGTCAGCTGAATGGATTAAAGCAGAGTGAAATGAAATACCTTGCTCAAGGATGCCTCATGCTGCATTTGATCAAGGATTGAACTTACTACCTTACAATTAGAAGCTTTGCACATAAACCACCATGCCATGAGCCTTCATGAGAAGACTTAAAAAAGAAAACAGCGTTGTGGTTGGTCAAATGAAGATGGATATTTTTTAAAAAAGGTGGACTAGAATATCAAAATAAAGTGACAATTTCACTGAGCTGAGACCGGAGACTAAGTTTGATCTCCCTTCTGAACATCTGTCTTTGATACTTAACTAATGTCCATGGTGCTTATCTAATATTTAGGACATGAGCTGAGTGTAAAAGAAGAATGTTTACATATTGTAAGCTTACAGATTTTGATCTCAACTATGAGATTCATGGCTACTTTGCCTCATGACTCCATGAAATTATTACCTGTAATATACTGGACTAAAATTCGTTCAGTTTTAGCAAAAAAATCTATTTTCTAGTGGCTTGTAAAACGAAATTAATATAATCATTAGGTACACTGATATTTCTTACTTTTCCTCTCTTTGTGCATTTATTTACACAGGCACACATACATACATACATACAATACATACATACATACATACATACATACATACATACATACATACATACATACACACATACATACATACTTACATACATACATACATGGATGCATACATACATACATATATCAATATATGTGTATATATGTGTATGTATGTATATATATGTGTGTGTGTGTGTGTGTGTGTGTGTGTACGTATATGTGTATGTCGACTTTGCCTTTCATCCTTTCAGGGTCGATAAATAAAGTACCAGTTTTGCACTGGGGTTGATGTAATCGACTTAATCCTTTGTCTCTCCTTATTTGTCCTCTCTATGTTTAGCCCCTTGTGGGTAGTAAAGAAATAGATATATATATATATATATATATATATATATTATATATTTATAAATATATATTTATATATATATATTTATAAATAATATATATATGTATGTATGTATGTATGTAGGTATGTATGTATGCATGCATATATGTATCTATTGTATCTATCTATCTATTTATCTGCTTGCCAGTCTGTCTCTCTCTGATCTTCCATCCATGCCTCTATCCAACCAATAATCCACACACACACAAACAAACACACACACCTATTGTTTCCTTCTCCATTTCCTTGTTTGCCTTCTACTGTTTATCCTCTCTCTAAATCACTTCCTGCTTTCCCTTTTCTTACATATATATATATATATATATATATATATATATATATATATATATTATGTGTGTGTGTGTGTGTATAAGTATTATGTGTGTGTATGTGTTCATGTATGCACGTATACACACGTGTGTATGTTTCCTCTTTTTTAATTCCACTTCCCCTTCCTCTTCTTTCGCTTTTTCTTTCCCTCTTCCTGACTTTTATTCCTTATTTATTTCCTTATTTTATTTTACTTCATATTATTATTTCTTTTACATTACATTTCATGTTTCTAATCTAAACCCACCCCATTATTTTTTCTACACACACATACACATACATATATACACACATAACCGTATATACATATACATGGCACCCATGCCATACCATACCATACGCACGCACACTCTTTATTGGTAAATATTGACTTTGCTTCGATCTTGAACTAGAAGCGAGGAGTTTATGGATGTTTATGTCATGAAATGAATATATAGATTAATACAGTCCTTTGGGAAAATGAATCTGGGATATTAAACTTTGCAAAATAGTAGCAATATCAGATATCCTTTGAAGAAAGCGCTATAACTTATTTTCAATTAAATTTTTATTTTCGCAGTGGAAATTACTTTCTATTAGATTTTTAATTCATAAATTTAACTGAACGCGAAAATCTCCCATTTTCCCAATACAAATTGCATCAGCAAAGAATTATAATATGTGTCTGTGTATGGATACATATATAAAAACATATAAACATATACATTCCTGTGTGTATATATATATATAATATATAATATATATATATATATATATATACATATATATATATATATATAGTTATAGATATATATAGATATATGCACATACATACATGTATAAATAAATGTGTGTTTATTATATATATATATATATATGTGTGTATGTATTTACATACACACAGTGTATGCATATATGCAAAGATATGTAACAGCTTATATGTGTACTTATACATATGTAAACATATGCGTTCTGTAATATAAACGCCAATGCATACCCACTATACATGAGTCTCTTTAACTATCTACACATTCACACACACACAAACACACATGTCTGTATATGTACATATATATATATAAACATGTATATATATATATATATATATATATATATATATAAACATGTATATACACACACACACACATATATATATGCCTGTGTATGAGCATGTATGTGTTTACCTGCAAGTGTATGAATGTGAGAGACTGTATATGTATGTATATGGAAACGTATAGAAATACATATATTCTCACATAAATGTGCAGGAAAGGGTTAATGAGATTTGGGATGTATATATTAAATAAACACAAACTTAATCTGTGCCAAAATGAAGCAATTTTTGCAAAATTTGTTATTGTACTTCAGTGAAGGTGTGCGTGAGCACGCACACATGTATTTGTGTAATGTATATATATATATATATGTGTGTGTGTGTGTATGTGTGTTTATGTGCACATGAAGATATGCACACATATCTAAGCATGTATACTTGTTCATACTAAATGACACACATATGCGCATACATTTATATTAATAGTTATAATGTCCAGCTTTTATATTACATTACATTACAACAATTAGTTTCGCTATTAACAGGCTCTTCAGGTAACTTCAATATATGGTCAATTATTCCATCTTCACATGTTAATTGTTATTCAAATATGGATGTAAAGCATTGTGTTTGATAAAGAATAATTAGTTATTGTGTATGTGGGGTTGCTGCATTCATTTAACAAGATGGTGGATGTGTATGCACAAACATGAATGTACATATATGTTGGCATGTTTAAATGCTTTTGCCTCTCTGTTGGAGAAGCATTGTATAGCTTGGTGGTTTTCATTTGATTTTTGAATAGTATGTTTCTATTAGTAAATACATTTGTGAGCTTTTGTGTTTGTGAGTTCATCTAAACAGTTTGATGTGGTGATTGTGTGTCTACTAAAATGACATGATAATAGTGAATGCGTGAATTTATTAAAAGAACATTTAGGGTATATATATACATGTGTGCTGGGTGTGCTGCTGTACTCCATCTCTGAATACAGGAGAATGTCTCATCAGGTAGAAAAGCAGCTTCGTAGGTGTTTTGTCCCCTCCCATCATAGCACCAGAGCTGTCTGGTGGGTGGGGGACACAAATTGATGTAGGTGACCAAACTCCCACTCAACAGTATAAGCTTTATTGAGTTAGATGTTGCAGCTCTGTGTCAGATGTCCCTATTATCATCAATGTTCTTGCAGCAGCACTTGTCCTCTCTTCTGAGCCAAATGTAATGGTTAGTTTTCTCAGCAGCTTCTGTCAATATTCTGGCAACATCTTTTGCTTCCATCACAGCTCCTCCAAGACTCCTGAACAGTGAATGATCCCTTGTTCTAACAAATCTTCTTACATCTTCCTCTCGATAGAAAGACATATTGTTTCCAATCCATTGTTTACAAAGGGTTCAACTAACCTACTGTATTTTCTGGCTTTCCTGCAGAGGCTTACTTTCGAAGGAACTCTCAGCTCAACCATTCTTATACCTTCTGTATTTGAACCATATGACAAGGTCAGGTTTTGTAGGGGCAAAAAGTGGGAAATGATATTTGCCATCAAGTTCAGCAGAGACCTCCCAACTCCCCTTCCATTTTGCAAAAAGAAAGATTTTTCTTTTTCTAATTTTGGAGTTTTAATTGAACGCCTTTTAAAACTTCAAAGCCCAGTTGCTGGGGTTAAATCAGGTGATGGACATTTTACAAATGTCCACTACCTATTGGATATTTGTAAAATTGCTGTTCATATAAATTGATGCATGTCTGATGTAATATGTCTAAAGTTTAGTGCATAGCACCTTGAGCAAGACTTTTCAACTCCAGCCCAGGGCCAACTGAAGCTTTGCAAGAGAATTTAGGAGAAAGAAATTGAAAAAAATTCCCATTGTACATACATACATACATATTATGGCTGCCCCCTCGTTATCGAGTATGGCCATTGCACAAAGCTTAACTGTTACTGGTGCTGTGATTGAATGTGACTTTTTAGCCCAGCTAAAGATCTACAATGTCTTGTACAAAATTGGCAACTAAAACCTTTACTGGTAATAGCTGGCTGTAGTTGTAACTGGGCTTCATGTACCTTTGCATGTCGTTTAAGTCCTCCTGCCGAATTACACTCTCTTCCACATGCCCGACATACATACATACATACATACATACATACATACATACATACATACATACATACATACATACATACATACACACATACATACATACATACACACATATACACATATACACGCATACATATATATGCAACATGATATTGTCACAAAAACAATATGAAATGCAATTCAGGAGAAAGACAGTCTTGGTATAAATACAGAGAAACATCAACATAAGGAATACTGATGGAAAATTGCCATCAAAACATCCGTCAAGTATAAACATTACAGGCTGGACAGTGTTTGGGACAGACAAATAAAAGTGTGCAACATCATAGAGGTCAGCTGTCCTGATGATTTGAATAGCTCTTTGAATACCAAAGAGAAAGAGGATCACTATGTACAACTGTTTTTAAGCCTTCATCTTCTATATTCAGATAATAAATTCAAATTTATACCAATAATAATTGGTCCACTTGGTTTTGTGAGTAAATGCCTAAGTAACAATCCTGGATAAGTATGGGTTTTTGGAAAAAAGAAATCAACCAATTAATTCATACATAACAAATACAACCTGTAAATTGAACAGTAAAAATATGTAAGATTCTCTTTTTTTTTTTTTTTCATGTTTCAGTCATTTGATTGCAGCCATGCTCGAGCACCACCTTTAGTCGAGCAAATCGACCCCGAACTTATTCTTTGTAAGCCCAGTATTATTCTATCGGTCCTCTTTGCCGAACCGCTAAGTGACAGGGACGTAAACACCCAGCACATCGGTTGTCAAGCAATGCTAGGGGGACAAACACAGACACACAAACACACACACACACACATATATATATATATATATTATATATATATATATACGACAGGCCTTCTTTCAGTTTCCGTCTACCAAATCCACTCACAAGGCATTGGTCGACCCAAGGCTATCGTAGATGACACTTGCCCAAGATGCCACGCAGTGGGATTGAACCTGGAACCATGTGGTTGGTAAGCAAGCTACTTACCACACAGCCACTCCTGTTCGCAAATTTAAAACATATTGTTTACATTATCTTCTTTCAAACAATGGAGCTTTGTATCCTTGTTAGAAACTAACTCTTTCCTCAGGAAGAATTTAAAATCAAAAACAGAAGTGAACACCTCCATGTTTGTATGTGTGTGTGTGTGTGTACGTGTGTGTGTACGTGTGTGTGTGTGTGTGGTGTGTGTGTTGTGAGTGTGTTTGTGTATTATTGTTTTTTTGCCTTGACATCGCTTAGTTGTAAACAAGTGTCGCTGTCATGTGACCAATATCCTTCATTTCCAATCTTCCATGAGAATATTTGTGGTCATGGGAAAATATTACCTTTCTTGGAAACAGGATGGGATTCATGACAGGAATGGCATCTGGCCATAGAAAATCAGCCTCAAAAAAAATTCTATGTGACCTATGCAAGTATGGAAAGTGGACATTAAAACAATGATGATGATGATCATCATCATCATCGTTTAACGTCCGTTTTCCGCACTAGCATGGGTTGGACGGTTCGACCGGGGTCTGGGAAGCCAGGGGCTGCACCAGGCTCCAATCTGATCTGGCAGTGTTTCTACGGCTGGATGCCCTTCCTAACGCCAACCACTCCACGAGTGTAGTGGGTGCTTTTTACGTGCAAAAAAAAAAAAAAAGCACCCACTACACTCGCGGAGTGGTTGGCGTTAGGAAGGGCATCCAGCTGTAGAAACACTGCCAGATATAATATAAATATATCTTTTCTTACCATCAATCAGTCCATCTGTTTGGAATCATGGGTATATGTTTTCAACTGTAGCTCCAGTTCACCTAAAGCCTTGTGAGTGAATTTGGCCACTTATATGTGAATAGATAAATGAAAGAAAGAAGCAGGAGTTACCAGAATCATTAGCATGCCAGGTGAAACGCTTAACGATATTTCGTCTGCTACTACGTTCTGAGTTCAAACTCTGCCAAGGTCAGTGTTGCCTTTCATCTTTTCAGTTGATAAATTAAGTACCAGTTGTGTAATGGGGTCAATGTAATCGACTAGTCCTCACCCACCAAAATTTCAGACCTTGTGCCTATAGTAGAAAGGATTATTTAAAACAGTTTGATTCAGCCCCTTGCATGGGGCCATATCTTGCATGGGGACAAACCTTGCATGGGGCCAAATCAAACTGTTTTAAATGATGAACTTTCCTGTCAAGGATGATGTATGATTTGCTTATAG
>NC_043010.1:4742744-4745244 GCF_006345805.1 Octopus sinensis | reverse complement strand
ACACTTGCCCAAGGTGCCACGCAGTGGGAATGAACTTGGAACTATGTGGTTGGCAAGCAAGCTACTTACCACACAGCCACTTCTGTGGTGGTTTTGTTAAGCAGCATCAATTTTTACAATTCTGTAAATAATAATAATAGTATTTTATAAACTTAAAGCAGGTTGGTGCATTGGTGTTATAGGGAAGCATGTTTGGTTGCATAAACAAAGAGGTGTGGGTTCGAGTCCCACAAATATGGGGAAACCTTCTCTTTCCTGTTGAGGGCTTATATGCCCCATTATTTAACTATTTTCTTTAGTCATTGTGTGGTGATAGCTGTAAGCTTTAAGCTTATAAAATACTCTTATTATTATTATTTACAGAATTATAAAAATCGATGCATCTTAACAAAGCCATCGCAGTGAAAGCACATGTAAGTTTGTTTACAAAAACAACTACAAACTAATCATAGTTCTTAACTCTCACAGTAAGAAGCATGTTGGTGCATTGCTGTAATTGGTAGCACACTTGGTCACATAAACAAAAAGGTGTGGGTTCAAGTCCCATGCATATGAGAAAATCTACTTTTTCTTGTCAAGGGTCTATATGCCCCATTATTTGATTATTTTCTAAGAAAATAGTCTAATAATGGGGCATATAGACCCATTCTTATATATGAGTGGTAAGAAGTTTGCTTCCCATCCATATGGACTCAGGTTCAGTGCCACTGCATGGCAAGTGTACAAGTATCCTCTACTATTGCCTTGGGCTAACCAAAGGCTTATGAGTGGATTCAGTGAGTAGAAACTGAAAGAAGCATATCATATATATATTCATGTATCTCTGTGCTTGACTCTAAACTCAACTTTGGTTTATTTATTTTGCTATAGCTTCAAAGTTCAGTATAAGAGCCTGACAAAACTAGTACTAAGCTTAAAAACCATATGTACCGGTGTCAAATCCTTTGACTAAAACTCTCCAAGTCAGTACACCAGCACGTCCACAGTTCAATGACAAAAACAAGAAAATGATAAAAGGTGTGTGTATGTGTGTGTGTGCATGTGCATGAGAATGTGTTTGTGTCAGAGAGGTAGAGAGAGTGTGTGCATATCTTTTACTGAAGAATATTGCCAGTGACAAAACCAATAAAACAGAGCCTTCAAATATCTTATTGACTTTGTTCCATGTGAATTACACAGAGTCACCCTTGTCACTCCCACCTTCATACAATGTAGGGAACTGGTAATCAGCCTTTTGGAAACCTGTAACAAATGCTGCTATTGCTGAAAAAATATCATAAAATTTCAATAAATGAAAACAAGAAAGCAGAAAGGGTTGTTTATGAACAGAAGGAAGAATGTTGGAAAGGGATACAGCTAATCTGTAAGGTTCACTGGAATTGATGATATGGAAAACAATGAAAGCAAGGCTGTAATGCAATGAAATTTTCAGATGCAGAAGACAAGAAAGAAATAAAATCCAAAGATATTTAATAATGCCAGATGCTCATATAAACAGCGCAACTGTTGGGGTGGGTGGGGTATGGGGGCTGCAAACTCAAGGGCTACTCATTCCAACTACACCACTGCTCATGGCAGATATGGCACCAGAATTTAATATCAGTGTCACTACATTGCTGATATATATAAATATATATATATACACACACACATACATATATATGTATATATATATATGGAAAAAATATGAGTTGTGTAGATAAAGTCAGAACAGTAGTGGAAGAGTATTTTTCATCATGGACAAGTGAATTTTGGAAGACGGGCCTTGCAAGTCTACCTGATAGATGGAAGAGCATTATGGAAGATGAAGAAGAACGTTTTCGAATAAGAAAAACTTTGTTAATCTTAATTTTGAAAAGTAAAAGAAGTATAAAAAACCTGCATTATTTATGGGACAACCCAATATATATATATATATATATATATAGATAGATAGATAGATTGATAGATAGATAGATAGATAGATGGATAGACAGATAGATACACACATACATACATAGATATACACACACACATATATATATGTATATATACACATACACACACAAGCACACAAACAGGCATATATATACATACACAGCATGTACACACCCTTAAACACGCACATTCAATTATGTATTAATATTGGTAAGGTTAATTTGTAAATTGACATTAAAATTGGTGAAATCATGAACTGTTGACGAAGACCAACGTTTAGTTAGTAAGCAGGATATTCTGACTGCGATCAACTAATTCCAACCCATAGCTCCTAAAAACGGAAATGAAAGAATGGTAATTAAATAATCTATAACATGATGTTTGTCATCTGGAAGGCATCGTTCTGTTTATTTCTCCGTCTGTCTGTTTGTCTTACCTGACTGTCAGTCAGTCTGGCTGTCTGTCTGTTCGTTGTCTCCTCAATTAATTTATTATACTCTTTTACTCTCTTTTACTCTTTTACTTGTTTCAGTCATTTGACTGCGGCCATGCTGGAGCACCGCCTATTTAGTCGAGCAAATCG
>NC_043010.1:4735244-4737744 GCF_006345805.1 Octopus sinensis | reverse complement strand
GCATTCTTGGCAACAGATTAGACTGCTTTGACTAGATAATCCTTGTAAGGGTCACTGGGCTTTTCTGACTTAAGTTTGCTGTTCTAGGCACATGCGGCACACAGTGTGTTTGTAGACTCATCCTCTGCAATGTGTCGATGGGCTCAAAGTGTTGAGTTGGTTACTCTTTTTTTTTTCTTTTGACTGTGGCTATGCTGGAGCACCACCTTTAGTCGAGCAAATCGACCCCAGAACTTAATCTTTGTAAGCCTTGTACTTATTCTATTGGTCTCTTTTGCCGAACCGCTAAGTTACGGTGACGTAAACACACTAGCATCGGTTGTCAAGCGATATTGGGGGGACAAACACAGACACACAAACCTATACACACACATACATACATATATACATATATATGCGACAGGCTTCTTTCAGTTTCCGTCTACCAAACCCACTCACAAGGCTTTGGTTGTCCCGAGGCTATAGTTGAAGACACTTGCCCAAGGTGCCACGCAGTGGGATTGAACCTGGAATCATGTAGTTTGTAAGCAAGCTACTTACCACACAGCCACTTCTACGCCTTGTTGAACACCTGAGGGCCGCTGGATCTGTGATTGCTGCAATAAAATTTTTCCTGTTTTCAATTGGAAAGGTGATACATGTGCATTAAGTTTTACTTCAATGCAGGAAGTTTGGACATTACCTTCAAGAATGTGTCTTTCTATGCATCACTCAAAGAGAATTCTCCAACAGTAAGACTTTTAATAGAAGTTGTCTCTGTAACACCTCAATTTCTTGTACAAAGCCTGTGTTTGAGGGCTAAAGATGTGAACACTAATCTAACCTACTCTAAACTAAAGTTTTCCACAATGTCAACAAATTTATCATTTCTCTTGTGATGAAAAGTCATAGGTGCAGGAGTGGCTGTGTGGTAAGTAGCTTGCTAACCAACCACATGGTTCCGGGTTCAGTCCCACTGCATGGCATCTTGGGCAAGTGTCTTCTACCATAGGCCCGGGTCGACCAATGCCTTGTGAGTGGATTTGGCAGACGGAAACTGAAAGAAGCCCGTCGTATATATGTATATATATATATGTATGTGTGTGTGTTTGTGTGTCTGTGTTTGTCCCTCTAGCATTGCTTGACAACCGATGCCGAGGTCGGCATATATATGTGTGTGTCTCCTCCGCAAAAAGATCTCTAATTTTATTTAATTTGCTTTTCGCGGGAAGGAAAGTTTCTATCGAAGATGCATATCGCCTTCACCTTCGAAACGCAGAGTAGATGAAACCATGGCGACTGAAGAAGGGGAATTTTCCTTGTGTTATTTGTCCTGTACTCTATTTTTTCGTTGTTTAAGAAAAATGTCCAGTTCCTTGGTTTTGTGTTTATGTTTTCGTTTCTCATTGTGTTCGACATTTTTTCTGGTGTCCTGTACCCATATATGCATGTATATATACATGTAGAGGTAGGTACATACATATATGTATGTATATATGCATATGTTTTATTTATTAATTTTATATACATATATATATATATATATATATATATATCTATATATATATATATATTATATATATATTATATATATATTATTATATATATATATATATATATATAATATATATATTATGTGTATACAGGTTTGTAAGATAAATTCTTTCATTTTTTTTTCTTTTTAACTCATCCAGTGTTGTTTGAATTAACATGGAAAATACTTTCATCATAACGTTTTATGGTTTTTCCTAGCTTTGTTCCTTCTCTACACTTTTGTTTGTCGTGTTTTTCAATTTGGATAAGTTTTAACACTTTGCAGACTTATTACAATGGAGTGCCATGTAGAAAAAAAAAGTTAAAAGAAAAAAGAAAAAGACAAATTTATCTGACTTGCCCATATACACGTGTATGTATGTATATATGTAACTGCACACATATGCATGTGTACAAGTAGAGGTGTCAACATATATGTCAACTGGCATCATTTGACTTACAGATCAACACTTATATGTTTGTAAGCCATTTCTTTACTCTTTAATCTTTTATTTCTTATTTGTTTCAGTCGTTTGACTGTGGTCATGCTGGGGCACTACTTTAAAGGGTTTTAGTCAAACAAATCAATACCAGTACCTATGTTTTAAGCCTAGTACTAATTCTATTGGTCTCTTTTACTGAATCACAAAGTTACGAGGATGTAAACACACCAACACCAGTTGTCAAGTGGTGATGGGTGTCAAACACCGCCTCATATATAGGATGCTGAAAAGTTCCTGGCTTTAAGGATATCATAAAAGGCTTAGTTTGATGCCCAACCTTTTGAGCTCTTTTACAGGGCTTAGAAAAACTGAAGGGCTGCTACAATAAGTGTTTTAATGTGAGAAGGGAACACCCAAAACCAGGAACTTTCCAACCACCACATGTATCTCTCTCCCTATCTTTCTATCTATCTATTTATCTAACTCAGTGGTTTTCAACCAGGGTTCCGCGGAACCTTAGGGTTCCGCCAGTACAGTCCAGGGGT
>NC_043010.1:4680244-4730244 GCF_006345805.1 Octopus sinensis | reverse complement strand
TATATGTGTGAGTGCATGATAGAGAACAAGAAATTTAGCCCTTTATAGGTATAAATTTGTAATTATTTGTGTTTAATAGAGAGGAATTAAAATATATTTTATTGACTGAAAAAAATTTTTATTGAAAGAAATCAACATTTATAGTTTTTTAAGCAATACATATAGCGCTAAAATTAAAATAAAACAAAATTATTTAGTATCTCGATTCATACCAGCACAAATATGAAGAAAATTGACTTATAGTTCATCAGAATATCTGAAAAAAGAACTGAAAAATATAATTTCACAGAAGGCCAATGGGGTTCAGTTGGACCCTAATGACCCTATTTTATGCTATAACATCCACATGACTGGAAATGTTTAGCTCAAAATTTGTACGTGCATTCATAAACTATTGACAGTAAAAGTCATGTGATATAAAATCATTTAAATAAAAAGTGTATATAACTTTTAAAATTTGCTAGGGTCCCAAGGGACCCTCCCAGCCCATGAAGAGTTAAAGGCCTCTGAAAAAGTTTTGCTTTAGATGTATGTATTGATGCTTCTACGTTTACATCCCAAATATAATCAAACTTTCTAACTGGGGTAAGACTAACGCTTTGGCATTTAAACTGGCCATACACAACTCAAGTTCTCTATCTGTTTTATATTCAAACCAACCAGATCTAACCTCTCATACCTAACCCACAATGCCATTCTAAATCATATCATTGGAAACAATCATATCATTGGAAACTTGAAGGTACAAGATAATGCATGATTAAACATCGGTTTTCCATGCTGGCATGGGTTGAATGGCTTGACCAAAATTGGCATGCCAGAGAGTGGCACCAGATTCCAGTTTTATTTGGCTTGGTGTCTATGGCTGGATGCCCTTCCTAATGCCAACCACTTCACAATGTGTGCTGGGTGCTTTTAATGTAGAACCTGTATGAGCACTTCCACATGGCACTGGTGCCAGTGCTTTTCATGTGCCACCTGTAAAGAACAACCATCATCCTTTAACTCTTTAGCATTCAGTTTATTCTGTCGAACATATTTTATTTCTTCACCTTACCTCATGACTTCAAGATTTCCATGACATCATTGTATATTTCTAGAATGACATTGTAGGGTAAGTGTGAGAGGCCAGTTCTGGTCAGTTTGAATGTAAAACATGTAGAATATTTTGGCCATCATAAATAAGCATTACATTTGATAGAGTAATCTGAATGCTAAAGTGTTAAAGCATATAATTTGATAGCAGAAAGAGGGAGAGTTTCTATAGTGCAATTTGTAATATGGCTGTCTGAATTAAAGCAGTTTCCTGGTTCAATTTCCACAAACAGCTTCTGCCTTTTTTTTTTTTTTTTTTTTCCATCTAAGGGGTTTTTAACCCAATCTGTTATATGCTATTATTCACAACTGAATTCCTTTTTGAGACATATTGTTAATAATGACTTATTTTCATATTCCTTGATGTTCCAACATAACTATTCTGAAAATATTTTTTAAAAATTAAAAAAATTTTTTGGGTATATAATTAGATTTTAAAATTTTGATTCATGTTTGAATGTCACTTTTAATTTTCCTAATTTTCTTTCTTTTTTAAATCAGAAATCTGTTTCTCTTTAATCAGTTTTATATAGCAAGTGCAAAATTTGAGAAATGAAAATGATTGGATCAGGATCACAAACACCACCATCACCACCTTGCCTTACCTTAATTGTATATATTTAAAATGTCACATTAACGTTGTTAAGATTGAAAGAATAGTTTTCTTTGAAAATGAATTGTCTTTAGAACAATGGAATAAGTACTTCAAAGAATTTAAGTTTATGTTCTGTGTTGAGGAAATTATAGAAGAGAAGAAACAAATTCTTTGGCAGATTCATTCCAGAGAGAATTCTGTTTATCTTAGGGTTCGTTTTTTGTGATGGGGTGGGGATGTAAGTTAATAAAATTAATAGTAAAATCAAAGCATGGCTATAAAACACCCATGTATCTATTCCACCACTTGTTCTCTCTCTCTCTCTCTCTCTCTCTCTCTCTCTCTCTTTCTCACTCTGTCACTTTTCTTTCTCTCACCAGTGTCTCATCCATGGAGATGATGTATCTGATAATTAGAAAATATCAGATATCCAAATATATAACAGCAATACAGCAATATTTTTACGTATTCAGCAATACACACACACACACACACACACACACACACACACACACACACACACACTCACACACACACACACACACACACACACACACATATATATATAGAGAGAGAGTGAGAGAGAGAGAGAGACAAAAGTAAGTGAGCAGGTGAAAGAAACTAACACCAGGAAAATTTAGAAAATTTTATTTGAGTTGTTAGTGTTTAATAATAGGTTGACTCGACTCCACATTATTAATGCTTTGTCAGTGCAGTCACACACATCTTCAGATGTAGAGTCAGCGTAAAGAGATTTAAAAAGAATTCTAAAATGACTTTTAGATTCACACACACACACACACACACAAATATTTCTTATTTCTTTATTGCCCACAAGGGGCTAAACATAGAGGGGGACAAACAAGGACAGACAAAGGGATTAAGTTGATTACATCGACCCCAGTGCGTAACTGGTCCTTAATTTATCGACCCTGAAAGGATGAAAGGCAAAGTCAACCTCGGCGGAATTTGAACTCAGAACATAAAGACAGACAAAATACCTATTTCTTTACTACCCACAAGGGGCTAAGCAAAGAGAGGACAAACAAGGACAGACATAGGTATTAAGTCGATTATATCGACCCCAGTGTGTAACTGGTACTTAATTTATCGACCTTGAAAAGATGGAAAGCAAAGTCGACCTCAGCGGAATTTGAACTCAGAATGAAAAGACAGACGAAATACCGCTAAGCATTTCTCCCGGTATGCTAACGTTTCTGCCAGCTCGCCATATTATTTCTGTAAAAAATAATATTTAATAAAGTTAAAACTTATAAGCAATCATGGTGTTTTGGGGCATCTAAGCCTGTAATGAACAAAAGTGGGTTTTGGTGTAATGGCTAGCACACTTACTCCAAATATAAGCGGTATGGGTTCAAGTCCCATGTGTACAGAAAACCCATTTTTATGCCCGAATATTTGATTATTTTCTTCAGTCAATACAGAATGATCGCTTATAAGCTTTAAGCTTATAAAATATTATTATTGTTATCATTTGTCACCCCTTCTCAATTCACTAATTCACTCTTAATATCATTCACCCACAGAATTACCTCCCCTATTCACATTATGGACTCTTAGCACTACACTTGGCCACCACACTAAGCATGAACAGTATATTGTAGATGGCTTGAATGTTATCAGAAACAAAATCAGGTGAGGGCTAAGGAGTGACCAGCAGAACTCCAGTTATAGAAAATCTGCCTCAATAAAATTCATGCCAGCCTGAAAAAGTAGACAGTAAAATGATGATGATAATGATGTTGATGACGACGATGATGATGATGGTGTTATTGTTGGTGGTGGTGGTGGTAGAGGTAACAACGGTGATGATGACGACGACGATGATGATGATGATGACAATGACGGTGATGGTGGTGGTGGTGGTGGTGGTAGTAATGGTGATGGTGGTGGTGTTGATGGTGGTGTGGTGGGGTGTGATGATGACAGTGATGATGATGATGGTGGTGGTAGTGCATCATCATCATCATCATCATCATCATTTAACGTCGGTTTTCCATGCTGGCATGGGTTGGACAAGTAGTACGAGTTGGACTGCTAGCATGGTAAATATATATATGTGTGTGTGAGCGTGTATGTATATATGTGTGTGTCTGTATGTATGTATATGTTTGTGTGTGTGTATGGATATATATATATGCATATACATACATATATATATATATGTAAAGATATATATATACATATATATATAAAGATATATATATATAAAGTTATATATATATATATATATATATATATATATATATATATATATATATAGATGTATATATAAACAATTGCAGCGTGGAGAGTGTCTATAAGCCACTTAAGAAACGCACAAAAAACCGTTAGATTCACTTCAACATTTAAATTTAATTTACCAAAATATTTACAGTGTGGAATTTTGTCAGTGAACAGGTTGTGGTCTCAAAGCGATGAAAATATTTTGGCAAATTATATTTAAATGTTGAATTGAATCTAACGGTTTTTGTGTGTTTCCATACTGCAATTGTTTTCGTTCCAGCACATGATCTCAGATCAGGTCACTTGCTATGCAAGTACATCTCCATAATATATACATAAATACACACACACACACACATATATATATATATATATATATATATATATGTACACACACATATATACATACATATATACATACACACACACTATGAGCTTCCACAGAGTTTCCATCAATCAGATTCATTCATAAGGCATTAGTCAATTCAGGACTATAGTAGAAGACACTTAAGCAAGGTGCCACACAGAGGGATTGAACCTGAAAATACATGGTTGCCAAGTGAGTTTCTTAACCACATAATCATGCCCTTCTTGTGCATAGATTAGAAAGAATTATTTTGCCTTCAAAGGATCATTCTAGGGCTGCCATAAATTATACAAGAACCAAATATATTTATCAACTGTGTGTGTCATTTTGATTAGTCAGTATAAAACAAAAATAGTGAAACGTTCTCTGTGATTCAGGCACACTTTGAAAACTGCATATTTAACTGTTTTCATCTGGTGCTAATAAATTAAACAGGAAACTGCTATTCTTTGAATGTACTTATGCTTCAGTAATCCCCAAAGAGATTCATTTTATTTCATCAGTCAAATTCATTGAAATACAATATTCTAGAATTTTAAATGTTCACAACAAAAGTAATCTTTCACAAAATGTATCAATGATTAGGAATTAATCTTCACATTTGTTAAAGAGGATTAGGTGTATTTGACTATAGTTGTATTTCCTCGTAAATTTCAGGAATAAAATAGAGCAATTATTTTTCTTTTTTTAATTCCCATTATTCTAATGAGATAGTAAAAAATCTTTGCGCATTGATTTCCAGTAACAGGTTTTGGCCATTTTATTTACTTCAAAGATAACAAGATGATTTGTACTAGTTGTTAATCAAAAGTAAACCAGCTCCCTTTCCTTCTCAGCATCAGAGATTATAATTTGAATCCATACTTAGAATGGGGTATACAGTTTTGAGAAAAAATCAAAAAACATTACCATTAATTGTTAACAGTTGTACTCGAAGCAGATAAAGCTATAATTAATAACATACAAACATTGTATTGAAAGCCCTTTGGATCAGAAAATTTGAAGGTTACTAAGCAGCAAGTTCTACCATTAAAAACAATTTATCTTTCATCATCTCTCAACGATTTTAAATTCTCATGGCATAGGCAATCACCATTAGAGTTTTCTAAGAGAAATTACTTTAGCTCTATATCATTACACACACACAAGTCCTGGGCAAGCACACCTCCAAAACTTTGGTGTGAAGGAGCAATGAAGATGCTTTGAACATCCTCATGATAAACATCATCTCCAAAATGAATGGAAGTAGAAACTTTTGGGGACTGATTTGAAACCTTGCATTTCCAATATTAGATTTATCTAAGGTACTGACCTGGCAGAACCATTAGCACACCGGGCAAAATGCTTAGCAGTATTTCATTTGCCACTACATTCTGAGTTCAAATCCCACTAAGATTGACTTTGCCTTTCATCCTTTCAGGGTCAATGAATTAAGTACCAGTGGGGATGACGTCATTGATTAGTCCCCTCCCCTCAAAATCCAGGCCTTGCGCCTTTAGTTGAAATATTATTGGATTTTATCTGACCTGATTCATGTACAAATATAATTATTGGTGTCAAATTTTGACACAAGGCCAGCAATTTCAAGGGAGTGGGAAAGTGGATTACATCAAGCCCAGTGTTCAACTGATACTGCTTTTATCAACCCCATAAAGGATGAAAGGCAAAGTCGACCTTGGTCACCTTTGAACTCAGAAGGTAAAGACAGATGAAATACCACTAAGCATTTAGCCCAGCATGCTAACAATTCTGCTAGCTCACTACCTTAAATATAGTAATAATAATAATAATAATAATATTAATAATAATAATAATAATAATAATAATAATAATAATAATAATCATTATTATTATTATCATTATTATCATCATTATTATTATTATTATTACTATAATACCTTCTTATGTTTTGATACTAACCTTTAGCACACTGTAGGTACATCATGTCACTGTATGAATTTTCTCCCCTGTAGTAACAAGGCAGTGGCAGGGTAAACAATTCTAAAGAAAATGCAGTGTATTAAAGGTTGAGACTGAAAACAACGAACCTTGTTTGTAAAAAGTTTTGGACCTAGGTTTGTATTCCTTAAGCGTATTTCATTCCCACACATATGTCTTGGTGTTACATGTTCACAAGAATACTCTCTTTTACTCTTTTACTTGTTTCAATCATTTGACTGCGGCCATGCTGGAGCACCGCCTTTAATCGAGCAACTCGACCCCGGGACTTATTCTTTTGTAAGCCCAGTACTTATTCTATCGGTCTCTTTTGCCGAACCGCTAAGTGACAGGGACATAAACACACCAGCATCGGTTGTCAAGCAATGCTAGGGGGACAAACACAGACACACAAACACACACACGCATATATATATATATATATACATATATACGATGGGCTTCTTTCAGTTTCCATCTACCAAATCCACTCACAAGGCTTTGGTCGGCCCGAGGCTATAGTAGAAGACACTTGCCCAAGGTGCCACGCAGTGGGACTGAACCCGGAACCATGCGGTTGGTAGACATGCTACTTACCACACAGCCACTCCTGCGCCTGAAAGTATTAAAACTGAATGGTGACAAATTTCAAAATCTTTGCAAATGAAATGATATCTATTTATAGGGTCCAGTGTATTAATTCAATACATTTAATCTGCCTCTCTGTTAATCTTCATACAAATGTATGTACATGTATATGCCATGAGCCCTTGGGTTCTGATGGAGTTTTAAGGGTGCTATCATGACACAAAGCGTGTCTTGAACGTTTTGAAACCTGGCTGGCCCCATAACTTTCATGGTCTACACTCAGTTAATTCCTTCCAGAGACAGATGGGGGTTGAGTGGAGATAGATAAAGACAGGGTGTGGGTGGAGCAGAGATAAAGAAAGAGAGAGATAGAGAAAGTAACTGAGTGGGGAAGGGATTAGGTAGAGGGGGAAAGGGAGAGATAGTGAGACAGTGAAAGGCAGAGAGGGGGAGGGAAATAGAAAGAGGGAGAGGAATAGAAAGGGATGAGGGAGAGAAGGAAAGGAAGAGAGTGGAGAGGAAGGGCGGGGAGGAGACAGAGACAGAGAGAGGAGAATGAGAAGAGAGAAAGAGAGAAATAAACAAAAAGAATGAGAACTGGCCCCAGTTCAGGATTGATACACTCTGCAAGGATAAAAGACAAAGATGATCTCAGCTGTATTTGAACTTAGAACATTCAGACAAGGACTGAACACCACTAAGCAAGATATCCTATGCTCTAAAAGTTTTCCTAATTCACTGCCTTCATATATACGTGTGTGAGTATGTGAGTGTGTGTCTATAATCATGCTATATTTAATATAACAATGTAGACAGTTTGTTTTAGCACAATATTCTGTACAAAAAAGAAAAGAAATGTATGTATTTCACAAAATACTCTGCAACAAGCACTCATATATATCAGTAGGCATCCATTTTTAATCAAAAAAAAAAAAAACCCCTAAAAAAAAAACATAGT
Source organism: Octopus sinensis (assembly GCF_006345805.1). NCBI lineage: Eukaryota > Metazoa > Mollusca > Cephalopoda > Octopoda > Octopodidae > Octopus > Octopus sinensis. The sequence goes on along the minus strand of NC_043010.1, from coordinate 4,722,456 downwards.
ATTTCATAATATAACATCAAGACTTGGCGATTTAAAATAATAACGAAGGCATCAAATATTGTCTGAAAGAAAGAATTCTGAAGTAGTTATAGAGATGTAATATAAAGAGATGATGAGAACTGAGTGAATAAATTTTTTATGTCAATAATAGCTGGTGAATAGAAACTATAGAAGTAAATATCAGCAACAAAAAAACAAAAAAAAAATGCAAGATGAAGTAATTTAGTTTAATGTTAAAGCTGGCTTGCTTCATTGAGGAGTTGACTTTGGACAACAGCACACTTGGTGATGATCAAGTCGGACTATATATTGATAGAAAAAAAGCAAAATAGAGTACAGGTGTAATTTCATACAGAAATGAAAATAATAAGTTCGTTATTAGGTTTCATTGTGAAGCACAAAATTGGTTTCTAAAATTTCAGTTTTAAAGTAAAATATTGTAATTATGAGAATATTTTTAGAACCAAAGTAGAGAGGAGGAGAGGGATATTATTCTTATTTTTTTTTTGTTTTTTTTCTCACAATAATGCATATTGTTTTATATTGCTTAAGAGTTCTTTCTTAATTTAAATTTGATATGAAAAGTTTTAAAAAATATATTATGGGTAAAGAAATAATTATGAGGTGTGAGGATTATGGTAAAAGAAATTGATTCTTGAGGACCAAATAATGTTATTGCATACTTACTTTTTGTAGCAATTTAGTAAAATTTCTAAGTTGATGTTTGCAAATATTTTATTTCACCTTTTATATTTTTTAGATAAATCAAATTTATAATAACCATCTCAAAATATATTGGCCAATATAAAGCTAAATATTAGATATCTTAGTAATAATAATTGATTCTAACATAAGTACAAGGTTTGAAATTTGGGAGACAGATTTTGTTGCTGGTATCAGTCCCGGTACTTGACAGGTACTTTATTTTATCAAATCCCAAAAAGGAAGGAAAGTAAAGTCGACCTTGATGGAATTTGAACACAACAAAAATTCAATAATTACATTTTTACTTATTTCTTTCTTTCTTTAATTTAGACAAATTAGTCGAGAACTGGGGAAGTATATGGTGGTCCCTTCAAATTTCTCTTAGAATGTTAAAATTGATGTAGTTGTTATCCAGTTTAAACATCTGTATCATCATCATTATCATCATCATCATCATCATCATCATTGTTGGTGGTGGTGGTGGCAGCAGTACCTTCATTGTTGTCATCATTTTACATTTATTTTCCCATTTGAGTATGGATTAGACATGACTTGTTGAAGCAGGTTTTTCACTACTCAGTATTCTTCATGTTACCAATCATAGAAAAATACTTTCGGTTCATTGATCCTCGAACATTGAAAGCTGTAATACTACAGAAACTGTGGGAGTTTTACCTCAGCAAAACTGGTGTCTTTGAAAAGAAACACACTGTTTTTGCTTAGTGTTGTTAGTGAGGACACATGGCAACAACATTCACAAACACACACACATGTACATGCATATACACCCTCTGTTCCTTACACAAATATGGTCAATATCTTGTGAGTAGAATTGGGTAAGAAAAAGTGAGAAAAAATTCCTCATAGGCGTAGGAGTGGCTGTGAGGTAAGTAGCTTGCTCACAAACCACATGGTTCCGGGTTCAGTCCCACTGCGTGGCACCTTGGGCAAGTGTCTTCTACTATAGCCACAGGCTGACCAAAGCCTTGTGAGTGGGTTTGGTAGATGGAAACTGAAAGAAGCCTGTCATATATATGTATATATATATATATATATAATATATATATATATATATATATATATGTATATATATGTATGTGTGTATATATGTTTGTGTGTATATATGTTTGTGTGTTCCCCCAACATCACTTGACAACCGATGTTGGTGTGCTTACGTACTCGTAACTTAGCGGTTCAGCAAAAGAGACCGATAGAATAAGTACTAGGCTTACAAAGAATAAGTCCTGGGGTCGATTTGCTCGATTAAAGGCGGTGCTCCAGCATGGCTGCAGTCAAATGACTGAAACAAGTAAAAGAGTAAAAAGAGTAAAGAGTATCTGTGTGTATGTAGATATGTATGCATGCATGTATGTATACATGTATATATGTATGTATGTAAGTATGCACAGAGTGTCCACCAAAAAAAAATGTGTACGCACTTCAGGAAAGGAAAAATTTGTCTAAATATTTTATTTTAGCGTTATTGCATTTTATTCAGTGTTATAGCAATTTGATAAAACATTGAAAGAGGTATTTATATTTATAGAGGTACTTACACAAGTTAAATATTTATACAGATTTTTTTCTTTCCTCAAGTGTGTATACATTTTTTTAATGGACTCTCTATATATGTATGTAAGTATGCATGCATGCATATATGTATGTGTGTGTGTGTATGTATGTATGTATGTATGTATGTATGTATGTATGTATGTATGTATTTATGTATGTATGTGTGTGTGTATATGTATGTATGTATGCGTGTGTATGTATGTATGCATGTATGTATGTATGTATGTATGTATGTGTGTATGTATGTATGTATGTATGTATGTATGTATGTATGTGTGTGTGTGTATGTATGTATGTATGTATGTATGTATGTATGCATGCATGTATGTATGTATGCCATTATTCAGTTTTATTTCAAGATTTCTCGTCAATAGAGAAAGAGTTGGTTTCTAACCTAAATACAAGGCTCTTTCATAAGAAATTAGACATCACCAGGGTATTTTTGTATGTATGTATATATGTATGTATGTATATGTGTGTGTATGTATGCATATGTGCAGTTTTGTACGTTTTGTTTTATGTATATGTTTGCATATCTCATGCATACAGTTGCATATCTAGACATGCTCATACATACTTAAATGATAAACTTCTGGAAAGTTTTACAGATTTTTACAGTTCCGGTGATGGATTGGATCTGTGGTCTTTAAATTAGCTTTCTCCTTTCTGATTTTGAGAAGCCAAATTTCTCAAGATCGATATTTAGGCAGTGTGTTACATATTTTAGGACCCCAATAATTACAGGTATAAATCTGAATTTGTAATCTGGATAGAGTAACTGCAGATTTGTACTAATTACGCATACATTAACAAGTATGGGTCAAATACTCAATGCATAAGTAAACTCACACAGGAGTATACTATGGCATGCAGCCCACGGTCCACTGTAGGCTCAAGATCCAACACAGTGGTTAGAGCATCAGGCTCACAATCATGAGGTAGTGAGTTTGATTCCAGGACCAGGCAGTGTGCTGTGTTCTTGAGCAAGACACTTTATTTCACCTTGCTCCAGTTCACTCAGCTGTAGAAAAGAGTTGTAATATTACTGGAGCCAAGTTGTATCAGCCTTTGCCTTTCCCTTGGATAGCATCAGTGGAATGGAGAGTGGAGGCTGGCATGCATGGGTGACTGGTGGTCTCCCATAAACAACCTTGCCTGGACTTGTGCCTGGGAGGATATCTTTCTAGGTGCAATCCCATGGTCATTTATGACCAAAGTGGAGTCATCCCTTAATACACACACTCACACACACACACACACACACACAATGGGCTTCCAGAAAGCCACTTTCCCAAAGTTCCACACTTGAAAAATATGAATGGTGAGAGAACCAAATGTTTAAGGCCAAACTTTTAAGGCCAAATGTTTAAGGCCAAATGTTTAAGGCCAAACGTTTAAGGCCAAATGTTTAAGGCCAAATGTTTAAGGCCAAGCGTTTAAGGCCAAATGTTTAAGGCCAAATGTTTAAGGCCAAACGTTTAAGGCCAAATATTTAAGGCCAAACGTTTAAGGCCAAATGTTTAAGGCCAAATATTTAAGGCCAAATGTTTAAGGCCAAACGTTTAAGGCCAAATGGTTAAGGCCAAATGTTTAAGGCCAAATGTTTAAGGCCAAGCGTTTAAGGCCAAACGTTTAAGGCCAAGCATTTAAGGCCAAACATTTAAGGCCAAATGTTTAAGGCCAAATGCTTGCAAATAGAGAGAACACAACTAAAGGCATGCACCCAAGTACCACATGACATATCTGGACTCACCCTCCAAACTGAGAGAAAAGACACATATCTAACATTTTAAAATGTTTCTTACATTAGTTTTGCAGCAGATGCTAGGAATAATATATATAAACCATTAATACCAGGTAAACTACACAAAATATAAATCAATAGGTGCAGGCATGACTGTGTGGTAAGAAGCTTGCTTCCCAACTACATGATTCTGGGTTCAGTCCCAGCATGGCTGCTGTCAAATGGCTGAAAGAACAAAAAGAACAAAACAATAAATATTAAGTATACTATAAGAGTAAAACTGTTACTTAAATTCTTTTAGAAATATTTCTTCACTTCCTTCTACACGGTAATCCTTTCTTATTTCCTATTTTACATTGCACCAAATAGTTCAAGTTAAACCTAAATTGATATTTTTCATTCCATTATTCTACGTATTAAACTTGTATTATTATTATTATCATTATTATTATTATTATCATTATTATTATTATTATTATCATTATTATTATTATCATTATTATTATTATTATTATTATTATTATTATTATCATTATCATCATCATCAATCATTATTATTATTATTATTATTATTATTATTATTATTATTATTATTATTATTATTATTATTACTTTTATAAAATTTTATTTCTCATCAGAAAGATATTGAAAAATCAGGTTACACCCACTTTAAGAAATTTAACACCACTTCATAGCATACTTAAAATTTTTTGAAAAAAAATTATTAGTGCTATTATTATTATTATTATTATTATTATTATTATTATTATTATTATTATCACTTCCTCGTCATGACTATTGAGGCAGCAGAGTAGATGAGGTTACACCTACTTTTAAATATATTTCATTAATGCTCTTCAATCAACTGCTGAATCCATTGTAATGAGATGCTCACACCAAGAACTGCTTTTTGTTCCTGCTGATATCATTGCCGTGCTGCTGAGTTTAAATTATAGATTCCACAATACATTTTTATAACTAACATAACAACAGTTTTGGTTTTCCATTACTCTGAAAAAGATTTTGATAATTCCATATATTGTGTGAAATATTTAATTCAATCGATGTAAAAGTAAATTTTTATTTTAGCTGGTTTTTTTTTCTTTAAAAATTTTATGGAAGCAAAATTATAATGCTTTTCTTTTCTCGTCTTTTTCAGATTTAACATAAATGCCTGCAAAAAATAATTTTTTAAAAAATTTCTGACTAAAGTGATATTAAAAGATAATATGAAGATTAATCTTTCCATGCTGTTGTTGTTTATAAAGCTAGCAGTGTCTGTTGATCTTACTTACCATGTGAAAGAGGGTCAAAGGCCTGGAACTTTTATTGGTGATATCACTGCTGATACTAGTTTGTTAGACAGTATCTTAATGTCTAATCGCAAACCAATCACATTTAGTCAACTGTATGAAAGATTAAATGGTAATTCACAGTTATTTAATGTTACCAAGGGAGGAAAATTATACACCACACATACATTTGATGCTGAGTCACTTTGCAAATATAACAGTGAATGTTCAAGAATAATTGAAATTGCTGTTCAACAAGAGGAAACTTTCCTGAAGATAATTGAACTGAAAATTATTATAGTTGATGATAATGACAACCCTCCTGAATTTCCAGTGAAACTTATCCATCTCCAGTTCTATGAAAGTGATAAAAAAGGAACAACAAAATCTATCCCAAATGCCATGGACAAAGATGTTAGTATTGCAAATTCTCAAATTACATACCACTTAAGCAAGGATGAAGATGAACCATTTGGTCTATCGATTTTAAACAGTGTTCTTGGTACCTCGAAATTAAAATTAAGTTTAACTCAAGAACTCGATCGAGAAGTGAAAAGCCATTATTCACTCCAGATTGTTGCCAGTAATGGGGGGTTCCCAAGAAAAGTTGGCATTTTGAAAGTTGAAGTGTCTGTTATAGATGAAAATGACCATGCACCTGTCTTCACACATAATACAAATAACATTACTATAAGCAGTGCACACCAGAGAAATGAGCCAGTAATCACAATGTTTGCAGATGATTTAGATGCTGGTGAAAATGGGAATGTTTCATATAATTTCAATCTCAAAACCTCATCACTGACACAATCTTATTTTAATATAAATAAAAATACAGGAGAAATATTTTTAAACAGTAATTTTCCATTTGGTAAAAGACAAACCTATAACCTTTTCATTGATGCCACAGATCATGGTAGTCCTCCATTGAGTTCTACAGCAATTGTTCTTATTAATGTTTTAAACCAACAGAACAATGCTCCAAGGATTGATGTGAAATTCGTTTCTAAATCGGATGGAAATGTGGTTTCCATATCAGAAGGAGTGAAAGTTGGTAGTTTCATTGCTTATGTGAAGGTCATTGATAATGACAGTGGCCACAATGGAGAAGTTGATTGTATTCTAAATCATGACAAGTTTATGCTACAAAGTCTGGGGAAAAATAAATATAAAGTCGTTATCAAAAGTCTTGTTAACAGGGAATTAGAAAGTCACATGGACTTAAGTATTGTCTGTGAAGATAAGGGATTTCCATCCTTAAAGACAGAGAGAAAATTTTCTATTGATGTGATGGATGTCAATGATGTACAACCATACTTTACAAAAAGCACATTTAAATTCTTAACTTATGAAAATGAAGAACCTAATTTTCCTGTTGGGTTTATCAATGCTACAGATCCTGATTTAGGTCTTGGAGGACAACTATCATATTCTTTGTTTGATGAACATGGATATGTTCTTCCATTTAAGATTTCCAATTTTGGATTTATTACAACAGCTCAATCTTTGGATCATGAAAAACAAGACATGTACGAATTTAAGGCTATCGTAAAAGATAATGGTGAACCACGGTTAAGTAATACAGCTAATGTTATTGTTGAAGTTATGGATAAAAATGACAATGCACCATACTTTACATTTCCAAGTATCAAATTATTTAATATAGACGTCCACTACCATCCACAGAGTAAGAGTGACATCACAACATTAAGAGCCTCCGACAGAGACAGCCATGTAAATTCCTTCCTCAGATATGAAATACTTGGAGGCAATGACAAACAGTTATTTACAGTTAACCCTTACACAGGAGTTTTGTCTTTCTCTCGTACAGTTTACCAAAATGATGCTGGATCATATAATCTAAAATTAGCTGTCAAAGACAATGGTACACCAGTTTTATCAACAACAACCACACTGTCTTTGACACTAACTGTTAGCAATACAACTGCCAGAATGTACACAGCTGAAGACACGGAATCAGACAACAGAATACATATTAACCTGATGATTATTATAGTAGTGGCTGCAGTAATAGTGTCTGTTGCTATTGTGGTCTCGGTGATTGTATGTATTGTTCACAAAAGAAATCAGAGGCATACACATTTTAATTTAAATAAAAAATGCATAAAACAAGGAAGACGTTCAAGATATTTTTGTGAGCAAGACTCTCCAAAATATGACATTCCAATTACAGTGGTAACGGATTCTGTGAACAGTGCCCATTCACGATCAGCATCACTGAGAAGAGACACTCATACGGGAGATAACTCATCTACAAACTGGAACACTTCAACTACCGAAATTCCACATCCCAGCTATTTACAAGAAATACACCAGGTAAAGTATCTTTAACAATAATAATAATAATAATAATAATAATAATAATAATGATAATAACTCAGATACCAGGAAACCCCAAAATGGCAGAAATTCAAAAGATAGTGCTCATGGGAACTGCTCATATCCTCTGCAAAATACTTTCTATGTAATCTCAAGTTTTAAAACAAACATAATTTTTGTATGGTTTTTTTTTTTTGACATTCACTAGTACAACCCTAAATACAAAACCAAATATATGGCACTCTAGGCATAACAACATCCCGAACTTCCAACCTGTTGTCTCTTGAGGTCTCTGGGTGAGACTTGGAGCCAACTTGTACAAATATAAAGCAAAAGTCAAACATAGAATAATAATAATAATGGTGATGATATACTATATGTGGATGCGTATATATAAATATACATATATATAAATAACACCTATACATTATTCATAAGAGTAAACATATGTGTGGGTGTGTATTAGATATAATCATATTAGTCATATTGATATTAATACTATATATATAGTCATATGATCATATTATTGTGGTCAATTGTTAGAGCTATATATATATATACATATATTCTTTTATTTGTTTCAGTCATTTGACTGCCACCATGCTAGAGCACCACCTTTTAGTCAAGCAAATCGATCCCAGGCCTAGTACTTATTCTATCGGTCTCTTTTGCCGAACCACTACATTTCTTGGACGTAGACATGCCAACATCTATTGTTGAGCGAAGGTGGGGGGACAAACACAGACACACAAACATATACACATATACATATATACATACATACTTACATATATATATATATATATATATATATATATATATATATATATAGTCCTGGGGTCGATTTGTTTGACTAAAGGCAGTGCTCTAGCATGGCCACAGTCAAATGACTGGAGCAAATAAAAAAATTAAAGAATAAAAGAAAATTCATACATACATACATACATGCATACATGAGTACATACATGCACAAACACTCACATGCACGCGTGCATACACACACACACATACACACACACACATACACACATATATATGGACATATGGTAGAGTGAACAAGGTTATTAGAGAATCTTGATATAAAAGAGGAGAAATTGTACAAGTATATGTGAATATTGATCATCAGCCATCATGCAATAAAGACCTTGGTTTTAAAAATTTCTGTAGTATAGGTGCAGTATGACTGTGTGGTGAGAAGCTTGCTTCCTAACTCCATGGTTCCAGCATCAGTCTCATTGCATGGCACCTTGGAGAAGCTCTGTGTTTGTATTTGTGGGTGTGTTTGTATGTTTATTTATTTAATACATATATACATATGAGGCGTAGGAGTGGCTGTGTGGTAAGTAGCTTGTTTACCGACCACATGGTTCAGGGTTCACCCCCACTGCGTGGCACCTTGGGCAAGTGTCTTCTACTATAACCTCGGGCCGACCAAAGCCTTGTGAGTGGATTTGGTAGATGGAAATTAAAAGAAGCCCATCATATATATATATATGTGTGTGTGTATGTGCTTGTGTGTCTATGTTTGTCCTCCCAAAATCGCTTGACAACCGATGCTAGTGTGTTTACGTCCCTGTAACTTAGCGGTTCGGCAAAAAGAGACCGATAGAATAAGTACTAGGCTTACAAAGAATAAGTCCTAGGGTCGATTTGCTCGACTAAAGGTGGTGCTCCAGCATGGCCACAGTCAAATGACTCAAACAAGTAAAAGAGTAAAAGAATGCCAGTATTCAGGTCCTGATTTGCAGCATTGTATGGCCTTGGGTAAATGTGCCAGGTCCTATAGTATTCATTTATTGGGATAGTAAGCTACAGAATTCATGTATCAGAACAGATGAGAACTGGACCTCTAAATCTTTGAAGTCCCTGGACAACTGTCCAGTGTGGCTGTACCTTATGATGACCATGTCTGTGCCATGCTTGTGAAAGGTAAGAGAATCCAGTTTGCTGGACATTGTTGTAGAGCTGAAAACGAGGCATCTACTCGCAATAACAGAGAGCGCACACTCTCCTACCCTGATGTAATCTCCAGGGATACAGGCATCCAGCAACAGGACCTCCGTAATGCCATGATGGAACGTGAAGTCTGGCGTAACATGGTAAATTCCATTGTCTCGACCACGGTCGCGATACCAGAGGGCGCACACTCTCCTACCCTGATGTAATCTCCAGGGATACAGGCATCCAGCAACGGGACCTCCGTAATGCCATGATGGACCGTGAAGTCTGGCGTAGCATAGTAAAGTCCATTGTCTCGACCACGGTCGAACAATGATGATGATGATGTGTGTGTATTTATAATTTGAAGGACATTTAATGGGTAGTTTGAATGACTCGCTAGCCTCTGCGCTTCCAACTTTGATTCTTCGGCATTCAACAAATGTAACCGTGAAGAATCAACTGATGTGACTTGACTACTGCAAAAATTAAACGATGCTTGAGATAAATAATGGTGAAATTTAGTTCCAACTCTAAAGTACAGAATACTAAATGTCTTAATAATAAATATATTCAGTCAGAACTGATTCTAAATAACATTGAGATGTATAAAAGAATAAAACAATTCCAAAAATTGTGCTGTTTCTATTGTTAGATGAACATGTACAGAAAACTATGCACAAATTATTAATTACATATATGTATGCATGTATATATGTTTATATGCATGAATGGTGGTGTGTATGTATGAATGTATGATTGTACGTTTGTATGTGTTTATGTATGTGTGAGCGTATTTGCACATATACAGACTCTGTAATATACTAATATATGTCAATACAGTATTTGTATAAACACAGATACATTCAAAGAAACATACACAGTCATATATGCATACATATATATATATATATGTGTGTGTGTGTGTGTGTGTGGTATGTATGTATGTATGTATGTATGCATGCATGCATGTATGTATGTATGTATGTATGTATGTATGCATGCATGTATGTATGTATGTATGTATGTATGTATGTATGTATGTATATATATATATATATATATATGTATATATATATATGTATATATGTATATATATGTATATATATATATATATGTATATATACCTACATAAATATATATATAATTATATAATGCATATATATGCATATATAAATATCCATATACATGTGTGTGTATACACACACATATACACACACACATGAACAATCAAATGATACATGTTTATATGTCTCTATGTATGTGTCTGTATATTCTTACACAGTTATCTGCATAAGTAGATGCATATACATACATATGAATAGCTGTGTGTGTATCTCTGTGCAAATGTATGTATATGTATGTACGCGCATGAACATGTATGTATATGTACCTGTATATATACATATATTAATATATTATAGCTCAACAACAAATCTTTACATCGACAGCCTTTCGTGCAATGTTACAGTGTTTTTAACCGGTATTATGTTACGCTGATGAAATGACATGCCAATATGTAAATACTGCAACATTATATACACATACACTCGCACAGCAGAAAGGGCAGAGTTGTTGAGCTATAGTATTTTGTATGATGATATATAGAAGAAAATATATTCCAGCCTCCGCGCCATGCCTGCCCTGCTTCAACTGTCACAAGAGAGAGCTACAATGCATCAATAACTGTCAACTGTTTCATTTGACATTTAATCCAGTCTTTCATTTAGATGTATTGTTGAATTCAGGCTGATTCTTCTGCAAATATTTTCAGTTTTAGGAAACTGAATTCTTTCAAGGAAATTAGAATTTCTAAAAAAAAGAAAACAAAGCAAAAAGAAAGAAAGAACTTTCTAAGAAACAAGCTCTGTAGTTAGCCATTCAGAGACGGTTTTTTTTGTTTGATTTATGCTTAGTTTTTCTTTTTTTTTCTTTCTTTATTACTTTTTTTTTTTTTTTGTGTGTTTTGTTGCTAATCTGTCAAAGCTACAGACACAGGGAAATATTCTCTTTCCACTTTCTCCTTCCTTCTTTTACACCCACCCACTCATTCACTCACTCTTTCTTTCTTTCTTTCTTTCTTCCTTCTCTGTCTTTTATACACTTATACTACATGTAGACAAATATATATGTGTGTACGCACACACACATATGTACACATATGTACATATATATGCATGTGTATGTATACATATATTTACACACATATATAACTACATTTATACATATATGTGTATATATATATGTATATGCATACATGCTTGTAATTGTGTGTGTACATGTGTTCCTGTGTATGTAAGCATACATATCTACATATATTTAAACATACATACATATATATATATACACACACACACACAATCACACGTATATTTTGACTTTTTTATATAATTTTATTCAAAATATTCTTTGCTTTCCATTGTCAGTAATCTCTGTAACATATTTGGATGTACAGGAAAGAATTTCACCACCTGATCCCAGTTTTTTTTACTGACATTTCAAATTATTAATTCAGTAACAATGCATAAATAAATAAAATATATATATAAAACACTCATGCACACGCACATATGTATATATATGTATATACATTTACATATGTATGTAGTTATGTATATATAAATATATGTATGTATATATATATATATATATGAGTATATATATAATATATATATATATATATATATATATATATATGTATGTATGTATGTATTTGTATGTATGTATTATGTATGTATGTGTGTATATATGTGCATAAGGCACTCCGTCGGTTTCGATGATGAGGATTCCAGGCGATTCAATCAACGGAACAGCCTGCTTGTGAAATTAACGTGCAAGTGGCTGAGTACTCCACAGACACATGTACCCTTAACATAGTTCTTAGGGAGATTCAGCATGACACAGAGTGTGACAAGGCTGGCCCCTTTGAAATACAAGTACCACAGAAACAGGAAGAAGGAGTGACAAAGTTATGGTGAAAGAGTACAGCAGGGTTCACCACCACCCTCTGGTGGAGCCTCGTGGGGCTTTAGGTGTTTTCGCTCAATAAACACTCACAATGCCAGGTCTGGGAATCAAAACCGCGATCCTATGACTGCCCATCTGCTGCCCTAACCACTGGGCCATTGAGCCTCCACTACATACATACATACATACATACATACATACATACATACATACATATATCTATATACATATATATATAGACATACATATATATATTATTTATAGCATTGTGTATATGTGTAAATTATATATAATATTCAAACACATAATTATGTGTGGGTGCATATATATGTATACATAATACACAAATATGTGTGTGTGTATGTGTATTTATATAACTGTGTGCGTACCCTTGTCTTGACATCATGTGATGATTGTAAAAACAAGCATCACCATTCTGGAAGTGATGTTTGTTTCTGTTCTTGTGTTCAATGGAAAACAAATCTAACCATGGAAAAATATTACCTTGCTTGGAAACAGATTAGTTCTGGTGATGGAAAGGGCATCAAGCCATAGAAACAGCTGTCTCAACAAATTCCATCTGACCCATGCAAGCATGGTAAGGGAGAGGTAAAAATTATATCAAATTCAAGTTTTGGCACAAGGTTGGTATTTCTGGGGAAGAAGGTAAGTCGATTACATTGACTCCAGTGTGCAACTGGTACTTATTTTATCTTAAGGCGGCGAGCTGGCAGAAACGTTAGCACGCCGGGCGAAATGCTTAGCGGTATTTCGTCTGCCGTTATGTTCTGAGTTCAAATTCCGCCAAGGTCGACTTTGCCTTTCATCCTTTCGGGGTCGACAAATTAAGTACCAGTTATGCACTGGGGTCGATGTAATCGACTTAATACCTATGTCTGTCCTTGATTGTCCCCTCTGTGTTTAGCCCCTTGTGGGTAGTAAAGAAATCGGTACTTATTTTATCATGTCTAAAAGGATGAAAGCAAAGTCAGTCTCTGTGGAATTTAAACTCAAAATGTAAAGACAGATGAAAGGCTGCTGAGCAGTAATGATTCTGCCATCTTGCCACCTTAAGTATGCTCATATATTATATATTACTGTATTTTATTGAACAATACATTATCAAGCCTTATGCATAGGCATAGCAGCGTAGTTTCAAAACCACATGCTTCAGCCTTGAGCCTTTGTCTTCTGCAGTAGCTCCAAGCCAACTAATGCCCTTGTGAGTGAATTTGATCTGAAAAGTAAGGTAACCTAACATGTGTGCATGCACACACACACAGGTGTATGTATGTGTAGATGTGTGTGTGTGTGTGTGTGTGTGTGTGTCCATCCTTCCATCATCTCTGTCCACTATTCTTGGGAGGGTCATGGGAATAGAGTCTTCAGACATCTCCTCCATGGGGTCCAATCAGAAGCAACATCATTAGATTTTTCTGCCTGGATTCCCAGGCACACTACATTAAGGCTATGGATATTATTCAACAATCTTGTTCTTGTTAAATGCCTAGTTCTAGGTGCTTGGGTAAATAATGCTAAGTCAAAACCTTTTAATGTGAATACTTTATCCCAACAAAAAGCAATGCAGCTAATCAAAGTATGCACCTAAATTATCAACACAGTTTTGCCATATTATTGGTAGCTTATTTATGCCAGCAGCGAAGAATTCTGGAGAGGCAGAGGTGTTGAAATCATGAAAGGCTGTTTTTGCATCTTCTTCAGATTTGAAGATTTTTCTTTGCAAAATGTTGTCTAATGCCTGGAAAATGTGATAGTCAGTTGGTGCAAGGTCTGGTGAATATGGTGGATGGCAGAGTACTTCCAAGTTCAGTTCCTGTAACTTGAGTAGTGTTCTTTGAGCAACATGTGATCGAGCATTGTCTTGCAAGAGAATTGGCTTGTCTCTATTGACCAATATTTGTTGTTTAATTGCAAGTTCACTCATAATTTCCTCCAATTGGTTGATGTATACATCTGCTGTAATTGACTTACCAGGTCTCTTGAAGCTGTAGTGGATGACAACAGCACTGGACCACCAAACAGATACCATTAACATTTTTTTGGTAATTATTCTTTTTTGGATTGTGTTTTGGCACTTTTTGTCTCTATCCAACCACTGTGCAGAATGCTTGCTATTGTTGAAGAGAATCCATTTTTCATCCCACATAACAATACAATCCAAAAATGGTTCACTTTCATGCCATGTCAGTAAAGAACAGTAAGTTTCAAGAAAACGTGTTATTTGATGCTCATTCAGTTCATGTGGTACCCACATGTCCAGCTTCTTTAAAACCTTGCAATTTGTTTCAGAAGCTCCACTAGAGTTGGAATTGAAACATCAAACCTTGCTGCTAGCTCACGTGTAGTACGAGATTAATCCACTTCCACTACAGGTTCCAGCTCATCGTTATACACCTTTGTCTCAGGTCTACCACAGGGATGATTTTCAAGAGTAAAGTCACTGGACTGGAACTTCTCAAACCATTGATGCACAGTGTGCTCATTCTCCATGTCTTCACCAAACAACCTCATTGACATTTTGAGGTGTCTGGGATGCATTGGTTCCACGACAGAACTCATATTCATAAACAACACACATTTTTGATTTATCCACGAGTTCACTAAAATTGATTTACAAGAGAAAACTCTCAATATAATCAGACACCATGAATCGCATTTCGAAAAGTAACGAAGTAACTCTTAAAACTTGTTAAAACAGAGAATTATCAGGATAAAACATTAGAGTTAGTGACTATCAAATTTGGTGCATAAGATCATCGAACATTTCATTCTTAATGACTTGATATACATACATACACACACACACACACACACACATATATATATATATATATATGGCTGTGTGGTAAGTAGCTTGCTCACCAACCACATGGTTCCGGGTTCAGTCCCACTGTGTGGCACCTTGGGCAAGTGTCTTCTACTATAGCCTCGGGCCGACCAATGCCTTGTGAGTGGATTTGGTAGTCGGAAACTGAAAGAAGCCCGTCGTATATATGTATATATATCTATATATATATATATGTGTGTGT
Organism: Octopus sinensis; assembly: GCF_006345805.1. Lineage (NCBI taxonomy): Eukaryota > Metazoa > Mollusca > Cephalopoda > Octopoda > Octopodidae > Octopus > Octopus sinensis. The sequence continues at coordinate 4,706,848 of NC_043010.1, read as the reverse complement.
GCATATGTTTGTGTGTCTGTGTTTGTCCCCCCAACATTGCTTGACAACCGATGCTGGTGTGTTTACATCCCTGTTACTTAGCGGTTCGGCAAAAGAGACCGATAGAATAAGTACTGGGCTTACAAAGAATAAGTCCCGGGGTCGAGTTGCTCGATTAAAGGTGGTGCTCCAGCATGGCTGCAGTCAAATGACTGAAACAAGTAAAAGAGTAAAAAGAGTATATATATTACAGCAGTATAGACGCCAAGCACTGTTTAAGCATAAGCAAACTTTAGGCTAGTTAAAATATGTTTGTGACATATTCCAACATCTAAAGGCAAATTCATTGAGGTTACCATGGAAAAACTTCTCTCTTGTAGTAAAAGGTTCACAAGCACCATACCTGTCCAGTGCTGCACCCTGTCAGATTCTTCTCTTATATATGTATGTATGTGTGCATATATATATCATCATCATCGTTTAACGTCCGCTTTCCATGCTAGCATGGGTTGGACGATTTTGACTGAGGGCTGGCGAACCAGATGGCTGCACCAGGCTCCAATCTTGATTTGGCAGAGTTCCTACAGCTGGATGCTCTTCCTAACGCCAACCACTCCGAGAGTGTAGTGGGTGCATTTTACGTGCCACCGGCATGGGAGCCAGTCAGGCAGTACTGGCAATGACCTTGCTCGAATCTTTTTACACATGCCACCGGCACAGGTGCCAGTAAGGCTACGCTAGTAACAATTACACTTGAGTGGTGCCTTTTATGTGCCACTGGCACGGAAGCCGGTTAGCAGCTCTGCCAAGATCACACTCATATGGTGCTCTTTGCACCCCGCTAGCACGGATGCCAGTCATCGAATTTGATTTTGATTTTATATATATATATACATATATATATATGACAGGCTTCCACACAATTTCTGTCTACCAAATTCACTCACAAATCATTGGTCAGCTTGGAGCTATAGTAGATGGCACTTAGTCAAGGTGCCATGCCGTGAAACTGAACCCAGAACCAAATAGTTGCAAAGTAGGCTTCTTAATCACACATCCATACCTACATCTATTAAGCTTTTGATTTTTTTTCTAATTTTTAATGCTATACAGATACATTATTTTGGTTTGAGTCTCAGAAATCCAGAATCTGCAAATAATAATAATAATAATAATAATAATAATAATAATAATAATAATAATAATAATAATAACAATAACAACAATCATAATAATAGTAATAATAACAATGACAACAATAATTAAATAATAAGAGCACTCAGAGAACACAAACCTCTGCCAAGGCAACACTAACATCCTCTCAACAATTAGCCAGAGAGGATTTTTAGACTGAGACTATCTGAAACAAACTCAACAGCTCTCACAAGCAAGAATACTAAAAATGAACCCAACAACTCTCAAAAATTAAGTAAAAAAACACAGGAACATAATCCAGAATCCTTGTCTGGTACCAGGTCGATCCTATAATCTAATCAGTTCTTGCCGATCACAAGGTTAAACATCCCTGAAAGTTTTATCCAAATCCATCCAGCTGTTGTTGTGATATTTTGTCCGCAGACAAACAAACAAACAGCACAACTGAAGACAATACCTCCGCCTCTGCTAAGGCGGAGGTAATAATAATAATAATAATTATTATAATAATAATAATAGTAATAATAATAATTATTATAATAATAATAATAATAATAATAATTATAATAATAATAATAATAATAATAATTATTATTATAATAATAATAATATTATTATTATTATAATAATAATAATATAATAATAATAATAATAATAATAATAATAATAATATAATAATAATAATAATAAAGTCTTAGCACCAGTGGAGTATAAATTAAGACATGACAGAGTTGGCCAATATCTACACTGGTTAATAAGTCGGCATTACAATATCAAAACTGCCGACAAGTGGTATAATCACCACTCTGAAGCTGTAACTGAAGGAGAAAATGTAACCATTCTGTGGGACTCTCCAGTACATACAGACCGAACATCAAGCCAATAAACCGGATATTGTTGTGAAAGACCAAAACAATAAAGTTTGCTTATTGATCGACATGAGCATCCCCTGTGATCATTAATATCTTGGCAAAAGAGTTTGACAAGCTCAGAAAATATAAAGACCTACTCATTGAAATTGAGAAAATGTGGCATCTCAAGGCGGTTACAATATCAGTGATCGTAGGAGCACTAGGAATGATCAAGAAGGGAACCGAAAATTATATGAGAATGATCCCTGGCTTACCATCCCTGCAAGAAGTGCAAAAGATTGTCTTAACTGGTACATCACACGTATTGAGAAGAGCATTGTCGATGTGAGAATTACTACTACCCATGTATTTTAATTTAACTTTAAAAAAAAAAAAAATGAACGAACTATTGAGTTTAGTTTAATGGCCTACCAATGTATACTATGAGTTTCTTTGCCCTAGGAGTCGGGAAGACACTCGGCAAGAAATGGAAGCAAATTTGAAAGAAGAAAAAATAAAGTAATAATAATAATAATAATAATAATAATAATAATAATAATAATAATAGTAATAATAATAATAATAATAATAATATTACTACCCTTATGCAGTACCAGACAGTGGCTCTCATGGGTTCTAATCTTAACTGATTGGAAGTGTTTCCATGTACATTGTTTTGTCTTGGTATAAAAGATGGGCTACAGCAGATATTCTGCTCAATATCACAGATTTGCTTGTCAGTTCTTTGACCTTAACCAGTTGAGCATGTCCCTTAGTGGCTGACGATGTGTGCATCTCTGATCATGAGCAGAAGTAGTGGGGCAGCATCATAGCTATGTGTTGAGAGGAATTCTTTGGGGTTTGGATAATTCACTTCTTAAACAACCTTTATTCAGGGACCTTTTGTGCAGGAAGGGCAACTCGACCAAAAGAACATTCTAACTGGGGTCCCACCTGCAAGGTCATGCACTGTTTATCTTGATATGAGATTATCATGTTGCACTCATATGTTTGTGATGCATGTGCCTGATGTACCCTTATCAGACGGGTAGTCATGATGAGTATACTGGGTTTTATATATTTTACCCCAATGTCACTTTAATGGCATGCACTGCTCTCTCTCACTCAATAATAATAATAATAATAATAATAATCCTTTCTACTATAGGCACAAGGCCTGAAGTTTTGTAGAACGGGGTTAGTCGATTACATCGACCTCAGTGCTTTGTTGGTACTTATTTTATCAACCCCAAAAGGATGAAAGGCAAAACTGACCTTGGCAGAATTTGAACTCAGAACATCAAGTCAGACAAATGCTGCTAAGCATTTCACCCGGCATTCTAATGATTCTGCCAGCTCAATAACAACAACAACAACAACAACAACAACAACTAAATAAAAATACAAAAGTAATTTTTTGTTTTGTTTCTATTTAATCAGCATAAAAAATGCCTTAAAAAAAGAAATATTAATAAAGAATCTTAAACTCATGCTATATACATATATTTACATATTAATTACATAGATAAAAAAAAAAAAGCAAACAAATCATTATTGTAATAATAGCTATATTAGTTTCCAAAATAATACAAGTTATGTATATTCAATAATGAAAGTATTTGGTATTGTACTATTTCACTCTAGAAAATATAAAAAAATGATGTTGTTTCAAGTGATAGAAAATGAAAATGTAATTATATATTCAAACAAAATAAATTTATACACTTCAAATGCAAACAAAATATATTTATATAGCAAAAAAATTCTTGTATTTGTTAATATAATAATAATATGCATATATTAAAAGAATAAAAAAAAAACACAGAATCTAGTATAGACCCAAATTAGTTTCTGATGATTAAAAAAGGAAAATGAAAATTGGATAAAAATAAATAAGTGTTTTTTACAAATTCTACATCAGTGATATTCAAACCATAACATCCAAGATTCTTTCCATACACGCTAAAATACACACACATGCACACACACACACACACACACACACACACACACACACACACACACACACACCACACACACACATGCATACACACACTTTTGTATGATATATAAAGATAGATATTGAGCTGAATATATATGTATGCATGCATGTATGTACACACATGCATGTATATACACACACATGCATGTGTGTGTGTGTGTGTGTGTACGAGCATATGTACATATGCACTAAATCTACTCATAAAGTATTGGACAGCCTGGGGCTAGAGTAGAACATATGCCTATGGTGCCACACAGTGGGACTGAACTTGAAATCATATGATTGGGAAGCAAATTTCTTAACCACTCGTTAATGCCTATGCCTGGGCTGATATTTTTTATCGACCCTTGAAGGATTTGAGTTCAGAGCTCAAAGAGACCCAAGTCATGGCAATGTGAACAAACCATCATCAGTAGTGGTGCAGAATAAAGACAAGCATGCATACACACATGGATAAGGCCAAGGAAGGTAGAAATCCTGTGATCTGGTGGTGATAGGGGATAATTATCTACCCACTAATAGTATAAACACAAGCGCTTATATGCACCACTAGTCCATATAAGAAGTCCTCTTATAATAACTATAGCAGTATTCTGTGTTCTAACACAAACATCCACTCTTAAGAGGAAATGGTATGAATACTGCCTCTGTCACTATTAATTATATATATATGATTGATTGATTGATTCTAGTTTCAGCTTATGAACTGTGGCCATGCTGGGGCACCACCATTTATATATATATATATATATATATTATTTCTTTATTGCCCACAAGGGACTAAACATAGAGGGGACAAACAAGGACAGACAAACGGATTAAGTCGATTACATCGACCCCAGTGCATAACTGGTACTTAATTTATCGACCCCGAAAGGATGAAAGGCAAAGTCGACCTCAGTGGAATTTGAACTCAGAACGTAACGGCAGACGAAATACGGCTACGCATTTCGGTCGGTGTGCTAACGTTTCTGCCAGCTCACCCCCCTTGGCGAGCTATATATATATATGTATATATATATATATATATATATATATATATATATATATATATATATATATATATATACATATATACACACACACATACATATTTATGCATATATATATATGTGTGTGTGTGTGTGTGTATTAACACATTTGAAGAAAAGTTTTATTTTAATTTTTAATGCACATGGTAAATATCCCTATTATATATGGAAATATAGATACGAAATTGTTATCATACAACAAATGTTTTCATATAATGGTTTTACTATAAAAATATCAAGGTTGTGTTTTCAGAAGATCATTTTTACACAAAAATAAAATAAAATAAAATAAAATAAAATAAAATAGAAAGTGAGAGAATTACATTTTACTAAAAAGTTTTCATACGGATATAAGTTTGTGCATAAAAGAAGTTTTAGTGAATAAAATTTAACACAAGTCGTATCAAAAGAAGTTCTGCCGGCAAAAGAAAATCACATTTTACTGACAGTTTTCACTGTCTTCAGCTAATCAAAATTTAAAGTGTGTTCTTCAAAGTATATTTAGTCTATGTCCTAACCATGGTAGCAGTTGCAGTGTGGAGGCGCAATGGCCCAGTGGTTAGGGCAGCGGACTTGCGGTCGGAGGATCGCGGTTTCGATTCCCAGACCGAGCATTTTGAGTGTTTATTGAGCGAAAACACCTAAAGCTCCACGAGGCTCCGGCAGGGGATGGTGGTGAACCCTGCTGTACTCTTTCACCACAACTTTCTCTCACTCTTACTTCCTGTTTCTCTTGTACCTGTATTTCAAAGGGCCAGCCTTGTCACAATCTGTGTCACGCTGAATCTCCTCGAGAACTACGTTAAGGGTACACGTATCTGTGGAGTGCTCAGCCACTTGCACGTTAATATCACAAGCAAGCTGTTCCGTTGATCGTATCAGCTGGAACCCTCATCATCGCAACCGACGGAGTGCTCCTATTAGCAGTTGCAGTGATGACGAGAATAATGATGATAATGACAAACCTCTAAGTAAATATTCTTGATGACACCCTTTTGTCTTGATGACACCCTTTTTGTCTTAGGTGTCTTCATGACACCTAATTGAGGGTCCTGGTATATATTACCAGTACACAATGTGAACTGCCCAGTCAACGCAGAAGCTGAGCTAACTTCATCAATAAATCAATCCATTTCTGTAAAACCAATCATTGAAATTCAATCAGTTTTTTTTTTCTTTTTTGTCCCCATGTCAGATTAACTATTTAATGATTTTTTATGTTACTTTGGTATTTATTAAAATGTAAAAGGTGGAATCTTTAGGTTGTTGAAAAAAATACTTTATTACAATTAGTATTCAGTTGTGGCCTTAACACTCTATAGTTAAATCCTATTTTGGTCACCTTTGCTTTCCATTCTTCCAGGGTTGATAAAATGAAGTGTCAATCAAGTATTTGGAGTGCAGAGGATATAATTGATATCCTTCAAAATATTTTGATAGTGTGTTTGTCTATACTAGAAATAGATAAACATTAACTAACTTAAGTGACCAAGACTTTTGGCATTATACCATGCTAGACCAGTGACCAAGACCTTTTGCATTATTCCATGCTTGAAAAGACATGTCAAGCCAAGTAAGACCATAGTTGTGGCCGGTGCTGATGTTGTGTAAATGGTACCCATGCCTGTGGCATGTAAAAAGTACCCTCTACACTTTTGGAGTGATTGGTATTAGGAAGGGCATCCAGCTACAGAAACCATGCCAAATTAGAACAGAACCTGGTGCAGACCCCCAGCTTACCAGTTCTCAGTCAAACCATCTAACCCATGATAGCATGGAAAACGGACATTAATTAGTGATGATGACGATGATGATGATGATAACACCAGGTATACTTAGAAAACTACATGAACATCAAAATTCTTCCAGTCTCATTCATATTGATTTTAGTAGCAAAGTACTAATTTTGGGGAGAGATAGAAGAAGAAGGAATAGTGATAATGATATAAAAATAATCTATACCATAGTTAATGGTAAATAAGATACACTTTTTTCCCAAAAACATGTATCAGAAAATCACCCCAAGTCCTATAAGTGAAGATAAGGTTATATTACATGTGTACTGAGTCTTAGATTCAAAACCATGTAGGTTTAGTAACTAGGAGCAGGCTATCTCAGATCAGGAGACTGCTCTGAATACTAGCCAAATATCTTGCAGTAATATCCTTTTCTACTCTATCTTCACAGCCATCTTCACATTGTGAGTTCGAATTCCGCTGAGGCCAACTTTGTCTTTTATCCTTTTGGAATCGATGAAATAAGTACCATTTGAACCCTCAGATCGTAGTGATCAACACACTCGCCACCCCCACCCTAAAATTGCTGGCCATGTGCTAAAATTTGAAACAGATATAGAACAAAGTTTTAAATGCTGCCTTGGTTGATTTCGTCTTTCACCCTTTCAGAATCCATAAAATAAATACCAGATGAGCACTGGGGTTGATCAAATCACCTTACCCACTCACACAAGATTGCTGACCTAGAGCCTAAAATTTGAAGCCAATATTATAGGATGAAGTTTGAGGGAGATTTGACTGCCTGTTCTATTGTTTGAGTGAGCTCTCCAAAACTCTTATAGGATAATACTGCATCCTATCTGTTTTTTTAAAGTTATGATAGTTTTAAAGTTGTGATGCTTCATTATCATCATTTAGCATCTGCTTTCCATGCTAGCATGGGTTGGACGGTTCGACCTGGGTCTGGGAAGCCAGGGCTGCACCAGGCTCCAGTCTGATCTGGTAGTGTTTCTACAGTAGGATGCCCTTCCTAACGCCAACCACTCCGAGAGTGTAGTGGGTGCTTTTTACGTACCACTGGCACAGGTATCACAACTACAATTTCCATTTGATATTTATTTTGATGTTGATGTGCTTGACTCAATAGGTCTCCTCAAGCACAGCAGGTCATGTGTCACTGGCACAGAAGCCAGTTAAGGCGACGCTGGCATCAGTCACGTTCGGATGGTACTTTTTACGTTCCACCGGCACAGGTATCGTAACTACAATTTCCATTTGATATTTATTTTGATATTGATGTACATGACTCATAAACAACAATGTCTATATAAACAAAGTGATCGAATATAATAATATAGGAAATGGGTATATATGCGTATTTCAGGAATTCTGCTCCTTCTTCAGTGCCACATCCAACCCATTAACAATCCACAAACACATTGCTTAAATTGCCACTAAACTTAGCAATGTAACACGATTAGATACCAATTTTCCATATTAAACACATTCTTGGCAACTGGTACATACCTATTAATTACTGGTTGGGACACATGTTTCATTATGTAACCATAACATACTATTAAGTATATGAAAGGCTTATAGGTCAATACTACAACTTACATGTGCTAGCAGTGCAATTAAATAACTTTTTTTAAAGTTATGAAGTTTTTAAAGTAATGATGTTTTTAAAGTTATGACATTGCATATATGACTACATCTATGTAAACAATGTGATCAAAGATAGGAAAATAGGAAATAGGTGTATATACATATTTCGGGAGTTCTTGCTCTTTCATCAGCACCACATCTAACTTATTAACCTGCCTCAAACACATTGCTTAAATAGCCACTAAATATAGCAGTGTAACACAATTTGATACAGCACTTTTATATATCAATCACATTGCTGACAACTGGTACATATTGATTACAAATTTTTGGCACAAGGCCAGCAATTTTGGGGTTGGGATTAAGTTGATTACATTGATCCCAGTACTCAACTGATACTTATTTTATTAACCCCAAAAGGCTATTAACAATTTTGCCAGCTCACTGCCTAAACTGGTACATACAAATTAATTGTTGATAGGAGTACTGTATTTCGTTATGCAACAATATACTACCAAGTATATTAAGGGCATATAAGTCCTATCTGTGTTAGCAGTGCAATTAAATCATTTTTTTTTTAAAGTAATTCCTACAAGATTTCCTATTGAAATTAGAGCCAATAAGGGGGACCGATTTGTTAAGTAAAACCCTTCAAGGTGGTGCTACAGCATGGTCACAGTTCAGTGACTGAAACTGGAAACAGGTAAAAGAAACATCAGTGTGGCAAAGAAGCTTCTTCTGGAACCACCTGGTTTTGGGTTCAGTCCTTCTATGAAGTGTTTTCTACTATAGTAGGAGTGGCTGTGTGGTTAGTAGCTTGCTTGCCAACCACATCATTCCGGGTACATTCCCACTGCGTGGCACATTGGGCAAGTATCTTCTACTATAGCCTTGGACCACCCAAAGCCTTGTGAGTGGATTTGGTAGACGGAAACTGAAGGAAGCTCATCGTATATATGTATATATATATATATATGTATGTGTGTGTATATGTTTGTGTGTCTTTGTTTGTCCCCCCAATATCGCTTGACAACCGATGCTGGTGTGTTTACGTCCCCGTAACCTAGCGGTTCGGCAAAAGGGACCGATGGAATAAGTACTAGGTTTACAAAGAATAAAGTTGCTCGACTAAAGGCGGTGCTCCAGCATGGCCGCAGTCAAATGACTGAAACAAGTAAAAGAGTATAGCACACAGGGTTGACCAATGCCTTGTGAGAGAATTTGTTAGACTGAGACTATGTGTAAGCAATTGTGTGTGTGTGTGTGTGTGTGTTTCTGTGTATTTTGTCTCCCAACACCACCTGACAACAGGTGTTAGTTTGTTTATGTCTCTGCAACTTAGCGGTTCAGTAAAAGAATGTTGATAGAATAAGTACAGGACTTTGGTACAAATAAGTACTGGAGTCGATTCAAAGCAGTGCTCCAACATGACCAGAGTCCAATGATTGAAACAAAGGATAAAAGATATGGAAGGTGGCGAGCTGGCAGAACCGTTAGCACGCCAGGCCAAATGTGTAGCCGTATTTCGTCTGCCGTTACGTTCTGAGTTCAAATTCCGCCGAGGTCGACTTTGCCTTTCATCCTTTCGGTGTCGATAAATTAAGTACCAGTTACACACTGGGGTCGATGTAATCGACTCAATCCGTTTGTCTGTCCTTGTTTGTCCCCTCTGTGTTTAGCCCCTTGTGGGTAATAAAGAAACAGAGTGGCTGTATGGTAAGTAGCTTGTTTACCAACCACATGGTTCCGGGTTCAGTCCCACTGCATGGCACCTTGGGTCCTCGGGCCGACCAAAGCCTTGCGAGTGGATTTGGTAGACGGAAACTGAAAGAAGCCTGTCGTATATATGTATATATATATATGTATGTGTGTGTATATGTTTGTGTATCTGTGTTTGTCCCTCTAGCATTGCTTGACAACCGATGCTGGTGTGTTTATGTCCCTGTCACTTAGCGGTTCGGCAAACGAGACCGATAGAATAAGTACTGGGCTTACGAAAGAATAAGTCTCGGGGTCGATTTGCTCGACTAAAGGCAGTGCTCTAGCATGGCCGCAGTCAAATGACTGAAACAAGTAAAAGAGTAAAGAGAGAGATAAAAGATAAAAAACGGGTGTATGCGCGCGCGTGTGTGCGTTCAGATGTTGTGAAGAATGTATATGTGTGTGTGTGTGTGTGCATGCGTGCATGTGTGTGTGTGTGTGTGTATGATGTTTGTATCTGGGGTTGGCGGTGAAGCTGAATTTATATTTATATTTCAGTATTAGTTTTGTTCTTCGGTCGTGTTTATTTGCTTGTGTTTTACGATGCGTGAACACACGAGTATATTTGCATAGGTGGATGAATGTGAGGACATGTATGTATGCGTGTGAACGTGTGTGTGTGCCTCAACGTTCCTGAATATGTCTATGTGTGCACGCACCTATGTGTGTGTGTGTGTGCGTATGTATATGTGTGTGTGTGTGTATGTATGTGTGTGTGTGTATATGTGTGTGTGTATGTGTGTGTGTGCGTGTGTGTGTATGTGTGGTGTGTGTGTGTATGTGTGTGTGTGTGTATGTGTGTGTGTGTGTGTGTGCGTGTGTGTGTATTTCTTTGTAGAGAACACAGATATTTGGATATTTTTATTTGTATTTCCACAAACTAAAGAGGAAATTTCAATTAATTGAGAATCTTTTGCGTATATCACCCCTTAGCTTATTTATCACATTTATTTCGATCATTTGTTTTTAAATACGTGTGTATGTATAAATGTGTGTGTGTATGTGTGTGTGTATGTGTGTGTGTGTGTGGTGTTCACTTATTTTGAAAAAAAAAAAAAAAATCAATTCGTCTGTTATCTCAACGTTTCTGAGAGGTTACAAGGTTGATGTTAGAGGATCAAAAGCCAGTTTAATAGCTCTACTAAGTTTTAAACTTGTATAGGAATTGTAATAGCGACTGGAACAAAACTGAATAAAAGACGAAAAAAAAAAAAAAAATAAAAACAAAAATAATAATAATAATAATAATAAAAAAGTTAAAGAAACATTGTTTTGTATTTCGTCGCAAATCTGACATAATTTTTTTTTTTTTTTTTTTTTTTTACCCTTTTTCAAAGTAGAAATTAATGAGATTTTAAATCCTGAGGATTTGAAACACGACTTTATTTTCCCCTTTGTTGATTCGTGTTTTTCTCTCAAGAACTTCGTTTTGGTGCCAATTAAACGGCATCAATTGTTGCTGGGGAGAACACAGTTACCTCCCTTCGTGGCTTCACTGTTCTTGCTTGGATACTAAGCAACGTGCTTGATTGCTTCGGATAATGAGCCCTCTGGGAGAGAGAGACAGGCTGATAGAAAGAAAGGAAAAGAGGGAGAGAGAAAGAGAAACCGGTATGGGTAGGCGAAAGGAATAAAGTGTGATGTCAGAGATACGTTAATTCGAGCGAAGACTTAGGGTGGAGTGATAATCATCATCATTGTTTGACTGTGGTCGAGACAATGGAATTTACCATGCTACGCCAGACTTTCACGGCCCATCATGGCATTACGGAGGTCCTGTTGCTGGATGCCTGTATCCCTGGAGATTACATCAGGGTAGGAGAGTGTGCGCCCTCTGGTATCGCAAGTAGATGGCTTCCAGAGGAGAAGAGTAGAAATTGCCTCGTTTTCAGCTCTACAACAAAGTACAGGAATAAAATGTTCTTAGTGGATATGAACCCAGATCCAACCCATGGTGCTCTACATGTTTTCATTGCCCAACCACAGTTAGAAGAAAAAGAAATTAGGGTGTATGCTTGCACCCACTGTACCCAAGCCTATGGGGATGAACAGTGGAAGAAGTGGCCAGTAGTTAGAGTGTGGGCTACCCAGGACAGTCCCTGAGCTTTTCACCTCAACCCTGGCCACACCAAGCCTATACAAAATTATACAGCAGAACACCATCCAAGCGTGGCCATTCGCCAGCCTCGTCTTGCATCTGTGTCGGTGGCACATAAAAAACACCATCCGAGCGTGGCTGTTCGCCAGCCTCGTCTGGCATCTGTGTCGGTGGCACATAAAAAACACCATCCGAGCGTGGCCGTTCGCCAGCCTCGTCTGGCACCTGTGTCGGTGGCGCTTAAAGGGCACCCACTACACTCATGGAGTGGTTGGCGTTAGGAAGGGCATCCAGCTGTAGAAACACTGCCAGATCTGACTGGCCTGGTGCAGCCTCCTGACTTCCCAGACCCCAGTTGAACCGTCCAACCCATGCTAGCATGGAAAGCGGACGTTAAACGATGATGATGATGATGATGATGAACCAAAAATTCCATGTCCTTAAAAATGTGGCTGAGACGTCACCTCCCTACACCTTACTCCTCTAGCTATACTACTGGACCAAGGTAAAGGTGTATGATTGCTGGCAGCAGGGAAAGGGAGTGGTGAGTGGCAGAACAGAAAGGGGTGAAGTCAGAGTATGTTGGGTGCAAACAGTTTGATGGAGTATTTTCTAGATACGCATAATGATGTGAGAAAGGTAGAGTGATGAAGATGGTCCAATGCAATTTTCTTATATATATATAGGCGCAGGAGTGGCTGTGTGGTAAGTAGCTTGCTTACCAGCCACATAGTTCCGGGTTCAGTCCCACTGCGTGGCACCTTGGGCAAGTATCTTCTACTATAGCCTCGAGCTGACCAAAGCCTTGTGAGTGGATTTGGTAGACGGAAACTGAAAGAAGTCTGTCGTATATATGTATATATATATATATATGTATGTGTTTGTGTGTCTGTGTTTGTCCCTCTAGCATTGCTTGACAACCGATGCTGGTGTGTTTACGTCCCCGTCCCTTAGCGGTTCGGCAAAAGAGACCGATAGAATAAGTACTGGGCTTACAAGGAATAAGTTCCGGGGTCGATTTGCTCGACTAAAGGCGGTGCTCCAGCATGGCCGCAGTCAAATGACTGAAACAAGTAAAAGAGTAAAAGAGTATACTAATAGGTGAGAAAGCTAGAGTGATGAGTCTGGTCACAGAGGGACAAAGTAGACCTAATGCCAATAAGCCTGTACCAACCATTATTATCTGAGCAGCATAAATGACTGATGGGAAAGGTGAGTTATAAGTGATAATGCGACAGAGAGCCCCATCACCCAGAAAATGTAACTATTCTTTGGGACTTCCCAGTATGTACAGATTGGACCATCAAGGCAAATAAACCAGATATTGTTGTGAAAGACAAAGCAATAAAATCTGATCATTGATTGACATGAGCATACCCTGTGACCATAATATCTTGGCAAAAGAACTTCATAAGTACAGAAAATATAAAGATCTGTTAATTGAAATCAAAAAGATGTGGCATCTCAAGATGCCAGTGAGTGTAGGAGCATTTGGAATGATAAAAAAAGGAAAGAAAGGAAGGCTTTGGTCGGCCCAAGGCTATAGTAGAAGATACTTGTCCAAGATGCCACACAGTGGGACTGAACCTGGAACCATGTGGTTGGTAAGCAAGCTACTTACCACTCAGCCACTCCCGTTTACTTTCCTATTTTTTAATTTTTTCTTTTTCTCTCTGTTTTCCCCTTTTCCTCTGTCATGTGACTCTGTAAATGAACAATCAGGGGTGTTTTTTTTTAATGGCCTACCAATGTATATGGTATGTTTCTCTGCCCTAGGTATCAGGAAGACACTTGGCAAGAAATGGAAACAAAATTGAAAGAAGATGCTAATGATAATAATAATAATAATAACAACAACAACAACAACAACAATAATAATAATAATAATAATAATAATAATAATAATAATAATAATAATAATAACAGTAATAGTAATAATGAAATTATTGTGTATAGATCTCTGTACCATCTACCATTGCCTGGATTGATGAGTGATGGAGGGATAAGAGTGATGGAGGGACAGGAATGATGGAGAGATGATTGATGGGATTGTGAGATAAGTGAAGGAGGGAGATGGGCAACAAGTAGATGAGAGTGATTAGCCAAGAATTGTTAAGGAGGAGCTGTGTGTGTATGTACTTAATTTGCACCTTAGTCTAGAATCATGTGATGGTAGTGAATGAGCATCATCATCATCATCATCATCATCATCATAATAATAATAATAATAATACAAGCAAGGTTGTTTGTCTTCAGTTTTTGTGAAGAACATATCTGGCCATGGGGGAAGGTATTACCTTACTTGGAAACAGGTGAGGGTTGGTGACAGGAAGGGCATCTGTCTGAACCATGCAAGCATAGAAAAGTAGACACCAGACATGATGATAATATATGTGCACACTTACATGCACACATGCACACACACACATTTTTATATATAAGTGCATCTTTGATGCAAATCTGATGAAATGTCACTCTAATGTCTAAAACCATAAATATGTAAATTTTTCCTTCAAATATGTAAACTGGTATTGCAAACAGAATTGTTGTAGAGAAACAGTTGTAACGAATCCTTAAAGATGTGTTAAAGAATTTGCTTCTCTTATTACTTAGAATATATATATCATCATCATCATCATCATCATTATTATCGTTTAACGTCTGTTTTCCATGCTAGCATGGGTTGGACGGTTCGACCAGGGTCTGGGAAGCCAGGAGGCTGCAGCAGACTCCAGTCTGATGTGGCAATGTTTCTACAGCTGGATGCCTTTCCTAATGCCAACCACTCCGTGAGAGTAGTGGGTGCTTTTTACGTGCCACCTGCACAGGTGCCAAGGGAGGCTGGCATCGGCCACGATCGGTTGGTGTTTTTTACGTACCACCAGCACGGAAGCTAGTCAAGGCGGCACTGGCAACGGCCACGTTTGGATGGTGCTTTTTACCTGCCACCAATATACATACATACATATATATATATATATATATATATATATATATGTAAATATATTTTTCATGTTATGCTAAGAAGCAGTGCACAGTACCAGAATTTTCGATTCAAGGCAAATATAATTAATTCTGTTAGAGTAATCCATGGAAGTGGTTAATTTGTACAAGCATCAAATCATATAAATTGTAAAAATGAAGCCAAACCAAATAGTGATATTTTAAAATCATTTAATACATATGTTTAAAGTCAGTTTAGTGTATGATAGGAAATGCATCCATTATGTGAGATCTTCTTCAGTCATTTTATTTAGAGTTAAAATAAGTTTATGTTATCTTCATAAATGTTGTGTTTTTACTGTATCATAAATCAGCCACTGTACAGGATTTAGATCTATTCCACAATGAAATTTAATACGTGGCCTGATTATGAATATTTATAACATAAAATGAAAGGGGTATAAAATCAACCAGTTCTAAGTTAACAGTAATAGGCGCAGGAGTGGCTGTGTGGTAAGTAGCTTGTTTACCAACCACATGGTTCCGGGTTCAGTTCCACTGCGTGGCACCTTGGGCAAGTGTCTTCTACATATAAGTGCCCTTTTTTGCGTATGTTTACAATTTGTTTTCAAAAATAATGTTTCATAAATGTTAAGGTTGTGGAGGCACCACAGAAATCTTCCCCTTCTTGTATTGATTCAAGAAAGGATAAAGTGGAATCGTTTCTTCATTGTGTTTTTCAGGCTGATGGGAGAGGTTTTAGCTCAGAATTACAACTCCATATGGTACCTATTTACAGCTAGATGACCTATGGTGATTAAATTTTAAGGGGTCTTCTGCTATGCAGGTGACAAGGTATGGCCTATTGACCCTTTGGCTGATAAGTCTTCACTCTAGAAACAATCTGGTGCGTCAAACCATTTCAGAAATTATTTTTTCACTTTTTAATTTTGAGTTATCCCTCTTGCCTCTGTTCAGGTTTTGTTAAATCTTTATATATAAAAGTGAGGTTGTGTGCTGTCTGTCTCCTACGATTTAGATTCCTAACTACTCCCACATTTTGCGGTGCAGTTTAACCAAAACCGGGTATCTTATAGTTGTGATTCATATCGAGCCCTCCTGGGTATTAGCGCGTGTCTACGATGAGTCTACGATTTAAAAAAAAATTTACCATCATTTTTTTCCGTTTTTAATGCATTTTTTTGCTATTATATAAGGGAAGTAACTCTCTAAAAATGCTTATATAGTTATTTCCCTTACAAACCCGAGCAACGCCGGGCGATACTGCTAGTATTGTTTAAAAATGTTTGCCTCCTCTCAACACAGATATAGCCTTGATATACAAGTTATTATGATGAGAATATTAAGTGTGTTAGCGCTTACTTCAGTATCTAAGAAATCTTCATTTCATTGAAGATAATGAAAAAATCCTGCATCCTGATAACTCCTGGGCTCGAGCCAGGGTTGGATTAAGACTCATTGAGGCCTTAAGTACTTAAAAGACGTTCGTGCTCTATATACATGTACAGGGTGGTGAAGCAAATCTTGGAAAAGCCAAACAGAATTTGAAAATGTTTTATTGTACATGGAAGAGTCAACATGTTACAAAATCATTTATACATAAGTTATTACAGCCAATACTAGAGATTCACCATTATTTTCTATCACTAATTGGATACAGCAACTGAAAGCTCCACAGCCCTTTATGATAAAATGTTCAAACAATTTTGCCCATTATTCTTTCAAAACCTGCTTGAGGTGTTCAGTGCTAAGATGAGATGTTCTGTTGGTAGAATGCTCTAAAGTGCCCCAAATAGAATAGTCCAGCAGATTCAAATCTGGGTTGCAGGAGGGCCAGAAATCAGAGGGCTGAAAAACAGTAAAATTGTCCTTGCAAAATATTCGCACTTTCTTTGCTGTATAAGCAGGTGCTCCATCCTGAGTCCACACATAATTATCTTCAAGGTAATTAGCCTTAAGCCAAGGGATGATATCTTAACACTTTGTAATAGACATCAGCACAGATTCTCTCTCCAGATTTGAAGAAGTGCAGGGACATTTTTTTGCCATCTGATGCCACAACTCCCCAAATCATCATATGAGCAGGATGCTTTGCTCTGAAGATGCCCTTGACTTGAGATGGCAATTCAACAATAAACCAATCATCTTGTCTGTTCGCAGCAACATCCACAGTGAAGATTTTCTCATCAGTGGATCCAGACCTCTTGAGGAAGGACCACACTTGGCCCTTTCAAGCCTCCTGGCTTTCATTGAACCAGTCAGGAAGTGTCTTAGAGTTTGTGCAAGTGATAGCAGGCCTATATCACTGTTAACAGACTTTCTTATAGTCTTGGCATCAACTTTCATGTCAATTGCCAGCTTCCTCTTGGATGTGGTTGGATCCTTTGAAATTTTAGATACGAGGGCCTTCTAGTTCCTCCAGTGCCTTGCTTCCTCTGAATGCCTTTGATGTTATTCAAGCAATTCTTGATGTAAACTGTGCTTAATGACACACTAACCAACTCAGAAATTCACTTGGTGTTAATTCCTGAGTGGAGCAAACCAGCAATGCATTGTCTCTTTACTTCTTGAGTTGACATATTTAGACTTGTACATGGAAAACCGAATGAAATTGTTTGTATGAGACCTGATGCTGAAGATACGATAAAAATGAAGATAAGATAAAAAATTAAGAAAAGACCAATGCTACATAAAAATATAAGGCTTACAAAAATTTCCTAGTTTTGCTTCCCCACACTGTAATTCAAAATATAAACAAGAGCACTCAGAGAGCACAAACCTCCACCAAGGCAACACCAACATCCTCTCAACGATTAGCCAGAGATGACTTTTAAACTGGAAATATCTGAAATAAACTCGACTGCTCTCACAAACGAGAATACTAAAAATGAATTTGACTGCTCTCAAAAATTAAGTAAAAAAAACCGGAAACATAATCCAGAATCCTTTTACGGTATTGGATTGATCCCCCAAATCTAACCAGTTTATGCCAGTCATGAAGCCAAACATTCCTGAAAGTTTCATTTAAATCCATCCAGTGGTTCTTGAGATATCTTATCCACAGACAAACAAACAAACACGACTGAAAACAATACCACTGCCTTCACTAAGGCGGGGGTAAATGATAGACCACAAAATAAATTATTTTTCAAAATGAAACAAAACTAACAGTAAGATGGAAAATAATGTTTATTTTTGTATATTTCCACTTTATTTATATTTGAAAAGTTTTCTCCTACTTTTCATAATTGCAAAGTCTTTGATCAGATTCTCACTATGACACTTTGAAATTATTTTCCCACTCATATAAACCACTTCAAATATTATTTTAGCAAGTTTATGATGATTTCTTTTGTATTGTAAGCCATTTATCATTTCTGTGGTGCCTCCCCTCCCTTGATGCTATTAGCATGTGCTTATTTTGCTTCGTGTTTAATCCAGCACTGGCTCATGGCACTTGTTGCCTCAGCCTGATACAGTTTTGAAAGATGAGAGAGTGGGAGTGGCTCTGCACCAACCATGCTTAATATAGTATTATTCAAGAGAAAAAAATAACAAAAGAAAAAAGACAATAAAAACCAAATGGTGGAAATTGTCATGAGTAAATACCATTGTCATTGTGAATATGACTCCAAAATACATCTGGTTGTGAGGCCCTGGTTCAGGAGCTTCAGGGTTTAAAAGAGATTGGAACCACTATTGTTCCTAGGTTTACTCTGACCCAGAGCTGTAAACTCCTGTCAGGGTCTCAGCCAAGGGTTGGTAGATCATTCACAGAAACTCCAGCAGACCATTTAGTTCTCTCACTGCCCATCGAAGAGAAGGTAACTCCATACAAAGGCGGCGGCGAGCTGGCAGAATCGTTAGCACGTCGGGCAAAATGCTTAGCAGTATTTCGGCTGCCGTTACGTTGTGAGTTCGAATTCCGCCAAGGTCAACTTTGCCTTTCATCCTTTCGGGGTCGATAAATTAAGTACCAGTTACGCACTGGGGTCGATGTAATCGACTTAATACCTATGTCTGTCCTTGTTTGTCCCCTCTATGTTTAGCCTCTTGTGGGTAATATAGAAATAGGTAACTCCATACAATTCTTGCATCCTGATAACTATTGAGTTAATGGCACCTGTTGAATCAGATTAATACAAATTTGAAGGACAGGAGTGTGTGTGACTGGCTCTGCACAAACTGTTCTCATTACAATATTATTCATTATGTCGGTTGTTCAGCAAGCCAAGTCACAAGCACCAATACCATCATAATTTCTTCATAAGTCTAGTGGCAATAGGAAAATAGAGCATAGAGCAAACCATAAACAGATGCTGTCCATCTCTGCTGCCTACGGTGCAGCTGTCATGCTCAACTCTCATATGTAAAGTGATGAGAGAAACAAAAAAAATAACAATAAATAAATAAATAAAAAGTATATATATATGTTTATATATATATGCTTAAGTTACAATATATGGATTCAAGTAATCTGGTAGTGTTCATAAAACAAGTTCCTTAATATATCATTCAACAAAGCATATAGAATATATATAGTATGATACAATTCAGACATGTAAGTAATTTATTTACTGTTAAAAATATAATAATATAAATTGTTTACATGCTTTTAAGTTACGAAACAATTTGTTGTGATATTAGAATTTTCGTATTAAGTAAAATTCCATATATACATACATACATATATATATATATATATATATAGATAGATAGATAGATAGATAGATAGATAGATAGATAGATAGATAGATGAAATCAATCAACCTCAATGGAAATTGCAGCTGTGATACCAGTGCCAGTGGTACGTAAGAGAACCATCCAAATGTGGCCGTTGCCAGCGCCGCCCCGACTGGCCTCGTGCCAGTGGCACGTAAAAAGCACCATCCGATCGTGGCCGCTTGCCAGCCTCGTATGGCACCTGTGCCGGTGGCACGTAAAAAGCACCCACTACACTCATGGAGTGGTTGGCGTTAGGAAGGGTATCCAGCCGTAGAAACATTGCCAGATCAGACTGGGCCTGGTGCAGCCTCTTGGCTTCCCAGACCCCAGTTGAACCGTCCAACCCATGCTAGCATGGAAAGCGGACGCTAAACGATGATGATGATGATGATGATGATGATGAACAACTGTCACTCTCTTGTAAACTTTATTTCTATTGAAAGATGTTCCTTTATCAAATGTCACAGGCACGGCTGTATGGTTAAGAAGCCTAGTTCCCAATCATGAGGTCTTAGGTTCAGTCCTGCTACATGGCATCTTTTTGCAAGTGTTGTCTTCTTCTATAGCTCTGGGCCAACTAATACCTTGGGAATGGATTTGATAGATAGAAACTGAAACAAGCCTATCATACGTGTGTGTGAGTGTGTGTGTGTGTGTGTCCCAACGTCCGCTTGATAACTTGTGTTGTTTTGTTTACATTCCCACAACTTAGTGGTTCAGCAAAAGAGATCAAAAGAATAAGTACTACACTCAAAAAATAAGACCTGAGGTTGATTGTGTGTGTGTGTGTGTGTGTGTGTGTGTGTGTGTGTGTGTGTGTGTACACTTGTCATGTGATGTTTGTAAATGTGCATCATCCTCATAGATGGGAGGTTATTCTTTCCCAGGTTTCTGTGAAAGAAACATATCTGGTCATGGGGGAATATTACCTTGCTTATAAAAAAAAAAGGCGATGATTGGCAGCGACAGGGAAGGCATCCGGACAGAAATTCTGAATCAACAAATTTCGTCTGACCCATGCAAGCATGAAAAAGTAAACGTTAAATGATGATGATGATGATGATGATGATGATGACGATGACTACGATGATGACGACAATGACAACGATGATGATGACGATTATGATGATGATGATTATGATGATGACGATGATGGTGATGATGATGATGATGATGATGATGATGATGATAACGATTATGATGATGATGATGATGATGATGATGATGATTAGGAATATGCTGATAATGACGATGATGATTATGATGATGATGATGATGATGATGACGACGACGACGATGATGATGATGGTGTGGTGGTGGTGGTGATGATGATGATGATGATGAAGAGGACGATGATGACGACAATGACGACGACGACGACGATGATGATGATGATGATGATGATGATGATGACGATGATTACGATGACGACGACGACGACGATGATGACAACGGCGACTACACGGAGGCAACGCAGAAGGAGGATCAGAAGGATGATGGTGGTTGGCATTAGAATTTAGATATTTTTGCCTTTAGAAGAAGACGAGTAGCTTCCCTTGATCTTTGTTACCAGTCTCGGATCTGCTAGGATTCTGATGTTGGAAAATTGCAGTTTCCACAGCTGACATCTATTCTGTATCATAAATACTGTCACAAATGAGCTTATAGTGGAACCATTAGGAAGTCACTCAACTTGTTAGAAATAGCAGTAAACCTCGTTTAAACTATCACCTGTTGTGTTAAAAATGAGGACGTATAAGTTAGGTACTTATCACATGAAGCGCGACGGGCCACGATCGTGGCCGTCATTTCACAGGTCGACAGGGCCATGATTGTGGCCCAGATAGATGCATTTAATTTATGGGCGTTTTTTTGGGTCTTAATGTCATTTAAACTTCATTTACATTATTTACATTCGACGGATATTTGTCCTCATCTTGTTTGTTAACACAACGTTTCGGCCTTCGAGGGGGAAATTTCGAACCTGGGTTCTCATTCCCAAGGCATTTTTCGATGTTGTTGTTATTATTATTATTGTTGTTGTTGTTATTAGTGTTCAGGTCACTACGCCATATGCCCGTGGGCGCATGGTGTAGTGGTTAAGAGCGCGGGCTACTAACCCCAAGATTCCGAGTTCGATTCCAAGCAGTGACCTGAACACTAATAACAACAACAACAATAATAATAATAACATCAACAACATCGAAAAATACGTCAGGAATGAGAACCCAGGTACGAAATTTCCCCCAGACACCTGAAGAAGGCTGGAGGAGGCTTATAAGTTAACAAAACTATTTTTAACATAACGTATGCAAATTGACCAAATTTTAAAAATAGGGTTCTGTTTACTCAATACAGGGATGCAATATATTGTTTGCTATTACACAGTATTCTCGGGTTTCTGGAAGCCGGATAAAAAGGTCCGGTATTCTATTTTAAGATTACAACTTATATTTAGCTCTATTAAGGCGGCGAGCTGGCAAAATCGTTAACACGCCGGGCGAAATGCTTAGTGGTATTTCGTCTGCGTTACGTTCTGAGTTCAAATTCCGCCAAGGTCAACTTTGCCTTTCATCCTTTCGGGGTCGATAAATTAAGTACCAGTTACGCACTGGGGTCGATGTAATCGACTTAATACCAATGTTTGTCCCCTCTATGTTTAGCCCCTTGTGGGTAATAAAGAAATAGGTATTTCGTCTGCCGCTACGTTCTGAGTTCAAATTCCGCCGAGGTCGACTTTGCCTTTCGTCCTTTCGAGGTCGATAAATTAAGTACCAGTTACGCGCTGGGGTAGATATAATCGACTTAATACGTATGTCTGTCCTTGTTTGTCCCCTTTTTTTTAGCCCCTTGTGGGTAATAAAGAAATAGGTATTTCATCTGCCGTTACGTTCTGAGTTTAAATTCCGCCGAGGTCAACTTTGCCTTTCATCCATTCGGGGGTCGATAAATTAAGTACCAGTTATGCACTGGGGTCGATGTAATCGTCTTAATCCGTTTATCTGTCCTTGTTTGTCCCCTCTGTGTTTGGGTAGTAAAGAAACCTTTATTGAGCACTCTATGTAGCTTCAACAAATTCATCTTACACGAGTTAAGTCCCTTGCACCGTCTCAGGATTTCACTTTAATTCTCTTCTCACAATTTATTTCACAGAAATTATTGTTTTCTCCGCTCAATTTTTCTTCTTCTTCTTCTTTACATTTTCTACGTTTTCCATCTTCCATCTTTCTATTACTTCTTTTCATCTTCTTTTATAAAAAAAAAAGTTTTACTTCTGTCGGTGTTTTTCCTTAACCTCTTTTTGTCGTCGTCGTCGTCTTTATCTTCTACTCTTTTCCTGTCATCGACTTCATTCATTTTATTCATTTATTTCTGCTTTCCCTCCTAACATCGTTTTCTTTTCTTTTCCTTTTTTTTTCCTGTCTCCGTTTTTTTCTCTCTCCTTTTCTCTTTCCCTTTTTCTGTCTTTTACTTCATCACTTCGTTTTTCCTATCCTCTTCTTCCACTTCGACATCTTTTTTCTTCCTCTTCTTTTTACTTCTACTTCGCTTTTTGTTGTTGCTGCTACACCTGTTGTTGTTGTTTTTTCTCTCTCTCCTCCTCATCCTCCTCCTCCTTAGGCGGCGAGCTGGCAGAAACGTTAGCACGCCGGGCGAAATGCTTAGCGATATTTCGTCTGCCGTTACGTTCTGAGTTCAAATTCCGCCGAGGTCGACTTTGCCTTTCATCCTTTCGGGGTCGATTAAATAAGTACCAGTTACCCATTGATGCTGGTGTGTTTATGTCCCCGTTACTTAGCGGTTCGGCAAAAGAGACCGATAGAATAAGTACTGGGCTTACAAAAAGAATAAGTCCCGGGGTCGATTTGCTCGACTAAAGGCGGTGCTCCAGCATGGCCGCAGTCAAATGACTGAAACAAGTAAAAGGGTAAAGAGAGAGAGTATGCATAAACACACAGAGGATACACACACACACATCAGCTTTATATATTCATGTGCATCCTCACACACACACACAGATGCCAAGTTCACAGTTGTCTCCCTTGCAGCTTATACCTCTAGCAATCATTTCAGCAGGCTATGACTATCTAATAGAGACACGTTTATTCTTTTCTCTCGTTTTTTTTTTCTCTCTTCATCTGTTTATTTCTGCACAAGAGCATATGCTTGAAACATGAAAAATTGTTCCTTCTACTTTTTCTTGAGTATACACCTAACACATTGTGTTTTTCGTTGTTTTTTTTTTTTTTTTTTTTTTACCTTGTCTTCATGTTATTTAATAAATCTATATATATAAAAGAATAGTTGTGTGGTGTCTGTCTCCTATGATTTAGATTCCTAACTGCTCCCACATTTTGCGGTGCAGTTTAACCAAAACCGGGTATCTTATAGTCATGATTCATATCGAGCCCTTCTGGGTATTAGCGCGCGTCTACGATGAGTCTAAGATTTAAAAAAAAAATTACTATCATTTTTATCCATTTTTAATGCATTTTTGTTGCTATTATATAAGGGAAGTAACTCTCTAAAAATGTCTACGATGAGTCTACGATTTAAAAAAAAATTTGCCATCACTTTTTTCCATTTTTAATGCATTTTTTTTGCTATTATATAAGGGAAGTAACTCTCTAAAAATGCTTATATAGTTATTTCCCTTACAAACCTGAGCAACGCCGGGCGATACTGCTAGTTTTGCATGATACATAATATGCACTCATGGGATCACTCCAATGTGATTCTGCCTGGACTGAGCATCTTCCTCTCTCGAACTACCCTCAGCCCCTCTTTGGATTATCACAACCACTTGAGGACCATCTTACCACTGGAACTCTACTTGGATTACAACCTTCCAGCATTACTTCACAAACTTTACTAACAACCCCTCACTCCCGACTTGCTCCACCAACATGCCTGATCTCAAATCTTTCCTTCTCCATCTTCACTTCCCTCTCAACCATTACCTCACCACGTTTCCTATCACTTGCCTCCATCCATCTGTTGACCTTTCTCTCCACATCTTCAAAAAAATCGCTGTTCTCTGTTGCCTCCAATGTCATGAGGATCTCATTAAACCGGCTGACAACAGGTGGGGCTGTAGTTGTGTGATGTACCTAACTTCAGCAGGATTGTGGTGCTCCACCAACTTCAAGATACCTCCTTCTATAGTCCTCTGTCCTCTGACCCCACACTTCATTACCAACAAGTGGGGTTTCTTTTTTTTTTTTCCATAAAAAAAAAGCCACCAACCGATCGTGGCAGTTGCCAGCCTTCCCTAAAAAGCACCCACTACACTCACGGAGTGGTTGGCATTAGGAAGGGCATCCAGCTGTAGAAACACTGCCAGATCAGACTGGAGCCTGGTGCAGCCTACTGGTTTCCCAGACCCCGGCCAAACCGTCCAAACCATGCTAGCATGGAAAACGGACGTTAAACGATGATGATAAATTCATTTATCTTTCTATCTTTTTCTTGGTTTAGTTCATTGGACTATGGCCATGCTGGGGCACTACCCTCAAGGGTTTTAGTTAACCAAATTGCATCCAGTACTTTATTCTTCTAGTCTTTTACTTGTTTCAGTCATTTGACTGCTGGAACACCACCTTTAAGGGTTTTGTAGTCGAAGAAATCGACCCCATGACTTATTCTTTGTAAGCCTAGTACTTATACTCTTGGTCTCTTTTGCTGAACCACTAAGTTATAGGGATGTAAACACACCAACGTTCCTTGTCAAACGATAGTGGGGCGGGGACAAACATAGACACAAAGATACACGCACAAAACACACATAAGACACACACACACACATTTTGGAAGTTCTAAACTTTTTAGAATCCTCTCTAGCTAACTATATACAACAACATGTCAGTAATGAAATCACTTCACAGGTTTTAATGAACAATGAAAGATACAAAATTAGACAAACTTTTCTAATTACAAATGTCTTAGATGGACACAGAGCTACATATTAATAGGTGTGAGAAATGTCAAGTGGTAAATGTTCATGAGTTTTCCAAAGAAATTAGCCATGGAAATGAAATGAAATTGTTGCTACAAGCATCAGGAGTAAAAGGGTTGCATTATGAAGCTAATAAAGGAATGTCTATAGGGACGTTTTGGCTGGCTAGAAATAGCAGCTAAAATCTCTCACTCTCTCTCTCTCTCTCATTACTACCTTAAATGAAGAAAGGGATATTTAACAAAGTAGACCCTGATTTCCAAAATGATGCGATGGTCGTAGATGGAGAATCTTTGATCATAGACGTGTTCAATCAGAGCTGACCTGGACCTAAACAACAACAACAATAACAATAACACTACTACAGGGCTGCTGTGATTAACCGGACTAATTAAAATATTGATTCTTAGCTCTGGTCGAGGTCACACGTTTTGGAAAATTTGGTGTAATTGATTGTATTGAACCCAGCATTTCGCCAACCGTCACTCTCCCACTGTTCTGGCTGCTGCTGCTGCTGCTGCAGTTGATGACGACGAGGAGGAGAAGGGGGAGGAAGAGGGTGATAGTGTTAGTACTGTGGTGGTGGTCGTGGTGGTTGTGCTGCTGTTGTTATTGCTGCTGCTGATGGTTATGACGACAATTTTAGTGGTGGTGGTGTTGGTGATGGCAGGAATAGTGGTAGTGGCAGAGGTAGCAATAGTGGTAGTGGTAGTGGTGTTCGATATCAGGGAGAGATTT
>NC_043010.1:4657744-4675244 GCF_006345805.1 Octopus sinensis | reverse complement strand
GTGTATATATAGCTGCGTGCTACTATTTTTAACCACATTGTCCCTTTTAGAAGAGAGAATATCTTTAAATTTTACTTGCTTTAGTTGTTGGGCTGTGATTATGAAGGGCATCACCTTGAAAGGTTTTATTCAAAACAAATCATCCTCAGAGCTTTTTTTTTTTTTTTACTCAAGTCTGGTACTTATCCTACAGGTCTCATTTGCCAAAATGCTAAGTTACCGGAATGTAAACAAGCCAACACTCATTGTCAAGTGGCAGTAGAGGGACAAATACAGACACGCACACATGTGCACACACACAGACACTGACACACATAATGAATTCTGCCAGCTCGTCTTAGTTTCAGTGCCTTAGCATCACCATCATCCATAGTAATGCTGCAAGCATGCTGGCTTGCTTCAGTAAGTTCCTTTGAATCTTGTGCTCTGTGACCAAACGAGGCACTTGGTGCTGAATTGATATTTTCTGTTTCTTTTTCTTTTTTTTTTCCCTTTTTTCCTCTTTTCTCTTCTTTTTTACTTTCTTTGCTCATACTCTTTTACTTGTTTCAATCAGTTGACTGCGGACATGCTGGAGCACCACCTTTAGTCTAGCAAATCAACCCCAGGACTTATTCTTTGTAAGCCTAGCACTTATTCTATTGGTCTCTTTTGCCGAACCACTAAGTTACGGGGATGTAAACATAACAGCATCAGTTGTCAAGCGATGTTGGGGGGACAAACAGACACACAAATATACACACATACATACACATATATATACATATATACGATGGGCTTCTTTCAGTTTCCATCTACCAAATTCACTCACAAGGTTTTGGTCGGCCCAAGGCTATAGTAAAAGACACTTGTCCAAGGTGCCATGCAGTGGGACTGAACCTGGAATCATGTGGTTCATAAGCAAGCTACTTACCACACAGCCACTCCTATGCCTATAATGTTTATATCTTCTTCAGTTTTGGTTTTGTATTTTAATGTGGTTTTGTGTTATATATGTATCATATACATACATGTTATATATGTAATAAAATTTAAATTTTCATTGAAAATATGAAAAAAAGTAAAATAGGCTGATAATTGAAGAAACTGAAAATGAACCATAAAAGAATTTTATTTAAAAAATTCTTATATTTTGATTAAAATTAAACTACTTTTGTTGATAACCCTAATAATATAAATAATTGGTTTTCAGTTTTATCAGATAATATAGAAATGACAAATAGCAATGGTACTTCTAATTCATAGTAATATTTTCAATTAAATCCTTAAATCCTTAAAATGGTTTAGCCCGAAGGCCGCAGCCATGCTGGGGCACCACCGCTGAAATTCTTGAATATTAATCTCTTTGTTTATCCCCACTTAAACATGGGTGTTCATTTGTTCTAATAGAACATCTACATTTAAGATGAGATGCCAGTGCCATCTGACTGGTACCTGTGTTGGTGGCATGTAAAAAGCACCATTTATGCATTGGGCCTCATGGAGACAGTGACAGGTGACTGACACCTTTCGTAATACACCTTGCTTGAGAAGACCTAATCAAGCCAAGGGAGATCATGGTCGTGGCTGACACCAGTGTCATGTCAATGGCACCTGTGCTGGTGGCACATAAAAAGCACCCACTACACTCTTGGAGTGGTTGGCATTAGGAAGGGCATCCAGCTGTAGAAACCATGCCAAATCAGATTGGAACCTAGTGCAGCTCGCGGGCTTACCAGTTTTTAGTCAAACCATCCAACTCCTCATTATCCACCTTGCTCTCAAGTCTACCACGGCGCTGATTTTCAAGAGTAAAGTTGCCAGACAAGAACTTCTCAAACCATCGTTGTACAGTGTACTCATTTGTCACATCTTCACCAAATACCTCATTGATGTTTTGAGCTGTCTGGGATGCATTGGTTCCATGAAGGAACTCATATTCATAAACGACACGAATTTTTTATCCATGAGTTCACAAAAATTGATTTACAAGAGAAAACTCTCAATATAATCAGACACCATGAATTGCATTTTGAAAAAAGATGATGTAACTTTTCAATGTTGTAAAACAAAGAATTGTCAGATAGAACATTAGAGTTAACGACTGTCAAACTTGGTGTTTAAGAAAATTGGACATTTCATTCTTAATGACCTGATATTCTTTTTAATTGGTTGAATATTACAAAAGCAACTCAAAGACAACTATATCTCTGGGTTGACCAATGCCTTGTGAGTGAATTTGGGTAGATGGAAACTATGTAAAACCCATTGTGTGTGTGTGTGTGTGTGTCTTTGTTTTCATTTCACCACTGCTTGACAACTGGTGTTGGTTCGTTTACATCTCTGTGACATATCAGTTCAGCAAAAATGATTAATAGAATAAATACCAGGCTTGAAATTATACTGGGGGTTGATTAGTTCAACTAGACTCTTCAAGGCAATGCCCTGGCATGGACTCAGTTCAATGACAAACAATTAAAGATCAAAAGAATAAAGCATGCAGACGATAAATCTGGATGTTTAGCTCTTTATTATTCTAGTGGCATTTCATCTGTCTTCACATTCTGAGTTCAGATTCCGCCAAGGTCGGCTTTGTCTTTTATCCTTTTGGGGTTGATAGAAAGAATATCAGTTGAGTACTGGAGTCAATGTAATCGAGTATTCGCTCCCCAAAAATTTCAGGCCTTGTGCCTATAGTCCAAAGGATTTATAGTTTGGATTAATTCACATGTGATGCTGAATGTCTAATTGGATAGATATGTAAATATGGGTACAGGTGTAGATGTGTGGTAAGAAGCTTGCTTCCTAACCACATGGTTCCAGGTTCAATCCCACTGCAGGTCATCTTGGGCAAAGGTCTTCTGCTATAGCCCTGGACCAACCAAAGCCTTGTGAGACAAAAATTGGCAGACAAAAATTGAAAGAAACCTATCATATATATGTATATGTACACATACTTATATACATACATACATACATACATACATGCACATGCATGTGTGTGTGTCAATATGCAAATGTGCATTGACAGTCGGTGTTGGTTTGTTTATGTCTCTGTAACTTAGCAGTTTGACAAAAAGAAACTGACAGAATAAGTATGAGGCTTAATAGAAAAACAAGTACTGTGGTTAATTTGTTCGACTAAACCCTTCACAGCATTGCTCCAGCATGGTTGCAGTCTAATGACTGAAACAAGTAAAAGAGGAAAAGAATAAAAGAATAAAAAAACGTAGATAAATGAAATGTTTCGAACAGTGTGGAAATTATCTTTATGATCTAAATTGATGTATTTATTTGTATTTTTGTATTTTCAGACCTCAGAATTATTGAAGAAGTCACAGTTCCAGAATACAGGTAGGAGAACCTAAGCTTGGCCAACAATTTCTCTACCCATGCCAAATGGCTATGACATCATCCCTTTCTTTCCAGAAAAGTATGAAAAAAAAAAAAAGAAACAAATATGAGGAAAATAAAAAAAATTAATAATATCCCTTGTGAATGTTGTCATCAAGCAGGTGTTTGGCAGGTTTTTGGTTATGGTGTTATTGATCTAAAATCTCAAATGCATTTTGCTGTAATTAATAAATTACTCACCTGGAATCAATGGAGACACTTTCTCTTTAGATAGAGTAAAATGTCTACCTTACCTGAAAAATACACAGGTAATTAAACGTAACATGTAAGTTGAGAAGAAAGGAATACATACAGGTGAATGCATCTGTGATGCTAGCCATAATGGTAATAGTGTACCTGGAACATAGCATCAATATACCTGTGACAAGCAGAATAATATATTTACAATAACTGGTAGTAAAAACAAAAAAAGTGGTTCTTAATACGTGTGTATTATTTGGGTGGCTAAAGAGATATTGTGGTTGTAAATATTAGTGACAAGGTTACTCAAGGCTTTTAAATCTCGTTGCTAGGCAGATATTTTGTCTGTACACAATATCTATTTTATCAGAATAATATGAAGCATATGCCTCTAGATTTATTTGTCACAAAAGTGTTCAAAGCTTGTTGTCATGGACTGATGAAATAGTGTTAGTCATTTGCTGATTTAGTATTATTGTAAAGTTAAATAGCTAGATGAAAATAGCTTCAAGAGCAAAGAGGCTGTATATCTCAGTAGGTTTTTAATGTTTTTGATAAATCTCTGTGTTTCAATAGGCATTAGATTTTTTTGAAACTTTTCCTTTGTTGAAGTGATAAAGGAAAGAAAATTTTAACATCGTATCATTTAATTTATATGAAAGCTGTTAAAGATAGGTTCATATGTTTTGCATATGAAAAAATCCCACTGAAAGAAAGAATTCATGAATCTTTTGTTTAAATTAAACCAAACCTATGGCTCTTCATGGGTATTTGAAATAATATTCAGAACCAGAGCAAATAATAATGAAACCAATAATATATCTATTAAACAACCAAACCTGTCCTACCCAACAAATTGATAAAATTACAAATAAACTTATGAATTAAAAACAATCAACAAACATTCAGTTCATTTGACAATCAACCCAACAAACAATTTGTTTACAATATATTTTATATGTTTTGCCACAATTATTAGCATAAAGAAAAGAGGGCAAATGTTCAGAGAGTAGTTATGTCTGATTAAATTATTTGTTTAAACAATATCATCTACATCAAAATCTTTTTTCATTATGATCCCCAAACCATTGTTCTAATAATTCATTGATCGGTATAATTAAGAACATTTACTTGTTTGCTACAATGAAGTAAAGAGAGATAAGTCCGCTGATAAGTTTAAATTTTACCTTGTATTATCAAACTCTGCCAGAACTATTTGTTTATTTGAATTAGTCTAGCTGAAAAAGAAAAACAGAATAGAAAAAAGAAAACACTGCATTATATTATTTACGTCGCATGGAAGAATGGTTGGAGAGAGACAAACCATCCACTTATAAAACATCCAGCTCAAATTACTTATGCCAATGTCTGAATTTGCAAACCCGTCCAGTGCTAACGTGGAGAATCATAGTTGAACATTTTTTTTATTCAATGTAAAGCAAAATCAAATTGAAAAACACAGATTTCCATTTACTGCTAGATATCCCAGCAGATTGCAAGCACACTTAGTTACATAACACTGACACAGGACTCAACTCCAACAGGATATTCCTTATAAATCTATCTCAACCCCATAAGATTTCTCAGACATTTTCTTCTCCTTTGAAAAGTTCTTTTAATTTCTTCTTGTTTTGTTATTTCAAGTGATTTTTTTTTGTATATATTTATAATTTTCTTGCTCTGTATATATATATATTTATATAAATATATCTTCTCCATCGAATTTGCCATGCTGTCTGTAAAAGTTTCCAAATATGTTGTCAGTCTATAAAGCTTGTGTTGTATTTTTTTTCCCTGTTTGTTATTTATTAGTTATTAGTATTTTTTATTTCCATTCATTTGGGTTCAGTTTTAAGTTCCTACCTTTGCAAACTGTTTATCTGTGTTCATGTACAATACAAATTGCACAAAATGTATCTATATTTGCTATGCAGTATTTATTTATCCTTTGTACATTTACATAGAATCATTATACAAGTTTAAGTATGGAAGAAATTATTTCAAGAAAATTATTCATTAAAATAAAATTTTTGAGAAATAAGACTTTTATTTTATTTTATTTCATTACGTTTATTATATCTCTATGCTTTTGGCATCAACAGAGATGAAAGAATATTTGGTCATATTTGTATATTCATTCATTAAATCACTGGTTATCTTGCTTTTTTTTTCTTTTTGTTATCAATCTGAAAAAAAGAAAGTCAAGTGCTCTTCTTGTTCATTGAAAACAGACTGAAGAGATGTATCAAACAATATAACAAAAGTTTCGTATTTATACCGTGAACATTTTTTCCAGATTCTTGAAGTTATATTAAACCACTCTATGAACGTTCATTATAAAGTAGAATATTTTCATTATAAATATTATCTCAAGTATCATATTATTCATCAACACATCGTTTTCTTTGCAACCACATGCTTTAAATCACACAAGACTTAAATTCTATGAGTTAAAAAGTTGGAACATGAAAGGTTTAATTCTATAAGATTAGCTTGACTGTCTTTCCTAGTGGCACTATCAAAGTCTCCAAACTTGATGACACACCTAGTGAGAGAATGACATTGGTATCATTTTGTAGTTTAGTCAAGATGACATAGACGTGTCCATGTACTTCTGGATGCAGGCATGGCTGTGTGTTTAAGAGTTTGCTTTGCAACCACAACAGCATCCTGGTTCAATCCCATTGTCTGGTATTTGAGGAATGTGTGTTCTACCAGAGCATTGGATTGGCCAGTACTTTTTGCATAAAATTTGTCAAAGATAAAAAGATCAGGAACCATTTGTATATATCTATGAATCTGTAAGCAATAGCAAGAAAACCATTTAAAAAACCCAAAACAGAACTGGTGCTCTTCAAAGTCCTCTGCAATATTTGCTCTTATATGAGTAACAGATACTCCCTTATCCCTTGCACTGTCTGAAATACAGTGAACCAGTGATTGAACCTTTGAGAACCTATAACCAATGAATCATCTGGAGGAGGTGCTTCGTAACATACAAGTAGAATTTTATAATTTTGATATATAATTAATAATTAAGTTGACATCTGCTGGAAACTCAGAAAGAAAAAAAAAGATTTAAGAAGGTTGATGAGGGAACAATGGTTAGAACAAGAATGATGGAATGAAACAGTATGGAAAGAGGGGAGTGTCAAGAGGATCTAGATAAATATGGTATGTAACTAGTTCAGGGAAGCAGAGGCAATTGTAGAAGCCACAGAATAGCAAATGAGGAGACAGTGCATCAGTGAGTAGAGGTTGTAGTGTGTTGTTGAGTCGGTCTTTGCTAATCAGATGACTTTCTTTGAATGAGTTTTAGGATGTTTGTTCCGCAGCAGCAGCAGCAACGTGAGACTAATTTCAATTGGGGAACTTTCTTGAGCTTTTTGGAAAATCAACAATTGCTTAGAGCTAAAGTTTTTCCAATCCTGAAGAGGAATGTTAACATCTGAGATAAAGTTTTTACTGTTGTGAATCTGAGATTGCTGTAAAAGATCATCATAGATCAGGAGGTTTAGTAACAATATCAACTCAAGCTGACAGAACTATTAGCATGCTAGGCAAAATGCTTAGTGGCATTTCGTCTGTCTTCACATTCTGAGTTCAGATTCCACCAGGGTCAGCTTTGCCTTTTATCCTTTTGGGGTTGACAGAAAGGGTATCAGTTGAGTACTGGAGTCAATGTAATCGAGTATTCACTCTCCCAAAATTTCAGGCTTTGTGCCTATAGTTCAAAGGATTTATAGCTAACTTAAGTATTTCAGCTGTATACATTGTTCAAAATTAAGGAGTACAAGAGTTCTTCCTTAATACTAAAACATTGGAGAATGTTTTCAAGGCTTTTGTTTATGTAAGCAATGAAGGTTTGACATGTGGGTTTAGACTGTCATTATTTGATGTGATATTAGAGATGAGTGAAGAATGGTCTTATCTGGATATAAGTGAGCATTGTTAGAGATGAGAGAAAGCTTGCCATTTATATGCAGGATGAAATCTGTGGAGAATATAACTGCACCTTTGTGCAAACCAGAACTGGATGTGTGGCACAAAAGCCAAAATCAGTACACACTGCAATAGTGTGGTCAGAAAAGTAGCTTCTAATCTAGAAGATGATTAATGAAATCCTTAGGCAGAAACTTTGGTTGGAGATTCTCATGTCAGATATGATCAAATCTTTACTTCAAGAGCAAGTGGGTGATACTGCAGTGATCTAGCAGAACAGAAGCTGTTTAGTGGAAGAAGATTCAACGTGTTAGAGAAAGTGATTGTTAAACACTGACCCTAACTATTTTTGCAAATGTGAAGAATAGGCCAATAGTTGGCAGGGCTGCAGAAGTTGCTTTTTCTAAGGAATAAAATACACAAATGCTAAAAGAGAAATAAAGCTTGAAGACCTTAATCATGTGAGTAAGAGGATGCTTTAAAGTTCCTAGGAGTCTGGTTGGCAAATGACTTTTAACTCTTTAGCATTCAGATTTCTCTGTGAAATTTAATACTCATTTGTGCAGATTGTTTTGGGTTAATCATGCATTATCTTGTAGCATTGAAATCTTGATGATGGTATTGTAGGGTAGGCTCGAAAGGCAGGATATAGCCAGTTTGAACATAAAATGGGTAGAATATTTTGGCCAGATATGGTCAGTTTAAATGCTTAAGGGTTAAGTGACTAGCAGCAGTTTGGTATGGGGAAGTTTACAGATTGTGCAATACCTAAAGGCATCTTTTATAAAATAAGAGTTGCATTAGCAAGAAAAGCTGACAAGTTGGTAAAAATGAGTGAGTTCTTCCAGATGTTCCAAGACATTTTCTTCCTCTGTACAGTTGCTGTAGAGTGGTGTGAAGCACTTGGATGGCATAATGTTATGATCTTTGGTTGAATGAAAATATCAAATGTAACCAAGAAGATTTAACTTTCAGAGGCAGCTAAAAAAAAAAATCAATTTTGCATATTTTACGAAATATTTTAAAGAATAATTTAAGATTACTTAAAGATAAATAATATATTTAGTTGGATTATGTTCCACGTACTCAAGACAGCTGAGTATATGATATTAATTCTGAGCAACATGTATAGCATTTTATTGGGTGAATAAGTGTTGAGAGATGATGTGTTTTCTGGCCGGGAAAAGAAAGACTAGTTTTTGTTTTGTTATGGACACAATCAGGCCAGATGTAAGTGATGGGTTGTTGAAAAGTTCCTGGCTTTAGGTAAAAGAAAGTACAAGAGGACCAGTTAATTATGATTTTATTCAATACTAGCAGTATCGCCCGGCGTTGCTTGGGTTTGTAAGGGAAATAACTATATAAGCATTTTTAGAGAGTTATAGCCAAAAAATAGCAAAAACTGCATTAAAAATGGAAAAAAAATGATGGTAAATTTTTTTTTAAATCGTTGACTCATCGTAGACATTTTTAGAGAGTTATTTCCCTTATATAATAGCGAAAAAATGCATTAAAATGGAAAAAAATGATGGTAAATTTGTTTTTAAATCGTAGACTCATTGTAGACGCACGCTAATACCCAGAAGGGCTCGATATGAATCACGACTATAAGATACCCGGTTTTGGTTAAACTGCACCGCAAAATGTGGGAGTAGTTAGGAATCTAAATCGTAGGAGACAGACACACAACCTTACTTTTATATATAAAGATATTCCCCACAGATTTACACACTTATTGCAGTGATCCTTCAGTTTTTCAAAGCACAGTAAAAGACCTGGGAAGGTTTGGCTCCCAACAAGGCCTTTCATGATATCCTTAAAGCCAGGAACTTTTCAACCCCCCCCCCCTCATATATGTAGTGAATTTGAAATTTCTGGTTGTCTGTTATTTGTGTTTAGAAAGATATTAGACATGTTCTTTGTGTGGATATTGTACTGTTAAAGGAAACAAGGCTAACATGGCTCCATTATGCAATATTCAATTTTTTCTAAAAGTTTCTATCAAATTCTTCCTAAATTTGTTTGGCTGGTGGCCATTTATATGGCAGGATGTTACCAGTCAATCATCCTAATAGATAATTATGTTTAGGGAATTGAAATTGCTTTGTTCTACAACCCAATCCAGTCACATATTTAACTTCATCTTAGTTGCTTATGAGAGCATAAGGTATCCGTAAATTATCCTTTTTTTTTTCACCCAGAAGAAACCATCAAAAGAAAGAAATTACGTAGTCTACATTATGACACCAACATCTGTTTGGAAGAGGTGCTTTGAGATAGGTGGGTAGAATTCTATATTAAAAGAGATTGTGTTGTTTGTAAGTCTACATTTATGATCTGTGTAAATTTCTTATGATCCTTCAAAGTTATGTAAGACTTGCACATACTCTTTACTCTTTTACTCTTACTTGTTTCAGTCATTTGACTGCGGCCATGCTAGAGCACTGCCTTTAGTCGAGCAAATCGACCCCGGGACCTATTCTTTGTAAGCCCAGTACTTATTCTATCAGTCTCTTTTGCCGAACCGCTAAGTGACGGGGACGTATACACACACCAGCATCAGTTGTCAAGCAATGCTAGGGGGACAAACACAGAAACACAAACACACACACACACACACATACATATATATACATACATATATATGACAGGCTTCTTTCAGTTTCCGTCTACCAAATCCACTCACAAGGCATTGGTTGGCCCGGGGCTATAGTAGAAGACACTTGCCCAAGATGCCATGCAGTGGGACTGAACCCGGAACCATGTGGTTGGTTAGCAAGCTACTTACCACACAGCCACTCCATGACTAATCTTTCATCATTTACTTTTTTCTTGTTTCATCATTGCACTGTGGCCATGCTGGGGCACTACCTTGAAAGATTTTGGTAGAACAAATTGAACTCAGTAGGAAAAATTTAGCTAAGTTTCTAATCTCTTGATGATTTTGGAAGTTATTTGCATATTTAAAATTTTTTTACCCTTTTATATGATATTGATGAGGACAGTTTTGAAGTTTCTTTATTCCTTATTTTTAGAGAGTAGAGACATTTATGTGTTCTGAAGTCAAAGACATTGTTGTTGCTGTCATTCTTGTTGTTTGGTATCAGATTAATTTTCTTTAGGTAGACCTATGATCAGAGATGGTCCAAACTTGGCAATCTCTACTTTTTATGTAGGCAAGATTACTTAATCTGATATGTCCTTTATTTCATTTACGTGTGATCTGAAAGAGATTTGACTGATATTTCAAGCATATCTAATGACCACATAGAGGTTTGCAACAGAAGTGAGGCTGTCACTAAATGACCTTTGACATGTGACTTTTCAATAATGCTTTAATGTACAACTTTCCAAAACTACTTTAGGCATGAAAAAGGGAAATGATAAACTCAGAGCAGTAGTGGAGTGAAGCCTCAGCTTTGGATAGATTAATATACTCTACCACAGGTATTGAGTATTTTTGTATTGCCATTGTAAGTGCAAATGTGTGTGTGTGTGTATGTATATATGTTAGATAGATAGATTGATAGATAGACAGACAGACAAACAGACAGACAGTCAGACAGATAGATAGACAGATAGATAGATAGATACATAGATAGACGGACAGACAGACAGACAGACAGACGGATAGATAGATAGATAGATAGATAGATTGATAGATAGATAGATAGATAGATAGGTAAATAGATAGATAGAGAGAGAGATAGATAGATAGATAGATGGATGGATAGATAGATAGATAGATAGAAGATAGATAGATAGATAGATAGATAGATAGATAGATAGATAGATATAGATAGATGGCAAGAAGAAAATGGAGGGTATACAGAAATAGTATACATCAACTGTTAGACATTATATTATGTCTATTTATTTATTCTAAAACATTTATGAGAATATACACATATGTAAAGACTGTGTATTACATACATACGTACCAGTAATTCATGGAAAAGAAAGAGAATAAACACATTTGTATGAGTGTGAGTGTATGTATGTGTGCATGTATCAGTGCTGCCCATTTGAAACACTTTCTTTCTTCTCTTTCTCTCTCTTGCTCTGTTCTTTTTCTATTCCATGAATTACTGGTACGTATGTATGTATGTAATACACAGTCTTTACAAATGTATATATTCTCATAAATGTTTTATAATAAATAAATAGACAGGCGCAGGAGTGGCTGTGCGGTAAGTAGCTTGCTAATCAACCACAGGGTTCCGGGTTCAGTCCCACTGCGTGGTATCTTGGGCAAGTGTCTTCTGCTATAGCCCCGGGCCGACCAATGCCTTGTGAGTGGATTTGGTAGACGGAAACTGAAAGAAGCCTGTCGTATATATGTATATATATATATATATATATGTATGTATGTGTGTTTGTGTTTGTCCCCCTAGCATTGCTTGACAACCAATGCTGGTGTGTTTATGTTCCCGTCACTTAGCGGTTCGGCAAAACAGACCGATAGAATAAGTACTGGGTTTACAAAGAATAAGTGCCGGGGTCGAGTTGCTCGATTAAAAGCGGTGCTCCAGCATGGCCGCAGTCAAATGACTGAAACAAATAAAAGAGTAAAAGAGTATAATATAATGTCTAACAGTTGATGTTTACTATTTCTGTATCCCCTCCATTTTCTTCTTGCTGTATAAATTAAGGGTAAACCCCTTTTTACCCTCACCCATTTATTACACTCAATAGTGAAATTGCCACACAATAATCAGTACATGGGTATTAATAATTGGGTACGCTACCAGCAGTATACTGGATAGGTACTCTCCCTTAGTTGGTTGGATTCACAACCTCTAACTCACACTGAATTATTATATAGATATATATACATATACTTGTAAATGGATGTGTCATGTTCATATATAAAATATTTAATATTGGAGTGCTAACAATAGATTCCTGTGGTGTAAAAAGTCTGTCATACTGTGGAAAGGTAATGGTAAAGGTGTGTGATGTGTGATAGAGAAAAACAGAGGCAGAGAGAGAGAGACAGAGAGAGCAAGCGAGAGAAAGAGAAGCTGTGTTGTGTGTATGTGTATATGATTGTTAGAAAGGGAAAAGGTATATGTGTATATGTGTGTTCACAATTAGGATTCATATGTGTATGGGGGAAAATATCTTTCTTCTATCTTTCATCTTTTTCTTGTTTCACTCTTTTGACTGTGGTTATCCATGGTAAAGGCGCTGCCGTGAAGAATTTTAGATACCAGTACTATTTTTATTCTTTTTTTTATTTCCAAATTTTTTTAAAGCCTGGTTATTATTTTATTAATCTCTTTTGCCAAACCACTAAGTTATGGGGACATAAACACACTGGTTGTCAAGTGGATGGGGGACAAACACAGACACAAAGACTCTCTCTCTCTCTCTCTCTCTCTCCGCCACCCCCGCCCATATACACATGCATGCACATTCATGATGAACGTTTTTCAGTTTCCATTTGCCAAATCCACTTGCAAGGCCTTCATCAAACTGATGCTTTAGTAGAAGACACTTGTCAAAGGTGCCATGTGGCAGGACTGAACCTTGAACAATGCGACTGGGAAACAAACTTCTTATCACACAGCCATGGCTGCACCTATATGTGTATTTGTGCACATGGCGCTTTCTTTCTTTCTCTCTCTCTGTCTATCTATCTATCTATCTATCTATCTATCTATCTTTCTCTTTGTCTCTATTCACTTCATGATTTAAAGCATTCATCTAAGAGCAACTCATTACTGTGATGATTAACATCTATCTATTCTATTATCTATATATAAACTTTTTTCCTTCATAAAATGTATGGAATGGTATGTTCTGGGTACAGAGTTTTTCCAACCAACTATCTAGATATTCCAACCAACTAGATATTTAAATGCCTCTGGTCATATAATGTGAGTACCTCATATGTATTAAAATATGAGCTGAATCAAGAAAAAACTCAGTCCAACACAATTCTTTCCTTAAATTTACTTTAAAAAATTGTTTAAATAACATTGCTCAATGTATGAATCACAAAATTTCTTTTAACCTAACAAGTCACTTGCTACCATTTACTGCTTGCATGAGTATAACCTTTCACTAAATTATACTGCAATCATTGTTGTATTTTTTGCTACAGCAACAGACACTTTAGACCAATAGAAACCAAACTTAATTCAAATCATACCATACAACTTTTTGTGCGTGTGCTTACATATTCATATATGTATGTTTATGTATCTATCTATCTACTATAAGTCAGCAAGAAATTTCTACATGGTTGTTTGACCTGATAAAAATAGCATCCAAAATTTCTTTCAAATCACAGGAAAAGAAATAAAGTTACACTTCTACATACTAGTAAAGACAGGAATACTTATTCTGACACCCTACTTACATACAATAACACCAATATACACAGGTTAATTCACAAATAAAAACACCCACACACAAAGATGGATGGATGGATGGATGGATGGATGGATGGATGGATGGATGGACAAATGTGAATCAAGACAATACAATTTCGATTCATCTAAGCAAGATTTTGATTCATGAAAATGCATATTGATACACTAGATGAATTTAAACCAAGGCTCATAAATATTACAAAAAATGGTGAAACAGACTTAATTATCAAAAAAAAATCTTCATTGTGTTGTGTCTGGGGAGAGTCATTTTCTTTTTGTGCCTTATTATTTAATACACTCACTGGTAAAATTTCCACTTTTTTCTTATTTTTATTGTCCTAAAATTTTTGTTGCGTCTTGCAACCTTTTCAATAGTTTTGACTCTCAAAAGTAGAAATTTTACCAGTGA
Source organism: Octopus sinensis (assembly GCF_006345805.1). Lineage (NCBI taxonomy): Eukaryota > Metazoa > Mollusca > Cephalopoda > Octopoda > Octopodidae > Octopus > Octopus sinensis. Next base: position 4,660,940 of record NC_043010.1, on the reverse strand, counting down.
GTGTGTTAAATAATAAGGCACAAAAAGAAAATGACTCTCCCCAGACACAATAGAATATGCTTCAATACACGAGCTCATATAAAGTATCTTGCAAACCAAATCCAAAAACGATATTTTCATTGGTTTGAATAGTAAAGTTAGAAATTGTATGAGCTTGTACCATTGAGTGAATAGTACAGCTGCAATAAAATGATTTACAAGCTATAAAAGCAACTTGGTACTCGGTTTTATATGGCATGATATGAATCATTTTTTCCTTTGCTATTGAAAGAATCTAAACTTGGGCTTGCTCCCACAAACAGAAATGCCCTTGGGGTCACATGATACATGAAAGAATTCGTTTTTATTCAGAGTACTTCTGATTACATTGTTTGTTCTTTACACCCAAATGGATGTAAACCTTTAACCAAAGATGCTTCATCCTGGAGCAACATCACTTTTTCAATAAATGTCTATGAACACACGGGTTTCAAATTTTGGCACTAGGTCAGCAGTTTTGGGGGAAGGGTCAAGTCGATTAAATCAACACTGTGATTAACTGATACTTATTTTATTGGCCCCAAAAGGATGTAAAGTAAAATCAACCTTGGCAGAAATTGAACTCAGAACATAAAGACCGCTTAGCATTTTGCCCAATATCCTAACGAATTTGCCTGCTCACTGCCTCAGCCTATGACTATATTAATAAATGTATCTTTACATTTCGCAGGATAAGGTGCAATTTATGGGAGAGATTTGGTTGCTATCTCAAGCTAAACATGTGACTATATAGTCTCCATCTATAGTTGAACTGTTCAGTTTTAGCATTGGTAGTTTAGATGGAGCAGAGAATGTTTTCATTAGAAGGTTTCAAAATTCTTGCAACATTGAAGAATAAGCTTGATACTAAACACATGGGTATGCAGAGAAGAAATAAACTTCTAATCAATAAATTAAAAATGCAATTCAGGTATTCAGAGAATTTGATCTAAACATTTCCATAACAACACATTTATGCAAAATAGACTTCTTAGACATCCCTTTGGACTTGTCAACCAACAGAAACCAACCAAGCAGTTAACGTGTGCGAAGAAATCCTGAAACCACCCACCACTAATCCTCTTTAGGGAAGAGTTGGCTGAGTTGGTGGTGCACACAGGAAAAATATTAAACAAAGAGTTCCAGGCATGATATGAGGTTAATTAGTTTGTTTTGCAACCACATGTTTCTGGTTTCAATACCACAGCATGGCACCTCATGCAAGAGTTTTCTACTATAGTCGCAAGTTCTTGTAATTTAAATTTGATTTATTCCTAAATTCAATGCTGTTGTTTTCCAAATCAGCGTGCGTGTGTATGCATGTATGTGTGTGTGTATCTATATATATGTGTGTATATATATGTATGTATGCTTATGTGTGTGTGTGTGTGTATATATATATATATATATATATATATATGTGTATATTTCTATATGTGTATGTATATATATATATATCCTTATTCTATAACTTTATGGTATTTCGCTTTATGTTACTCCTTGATTTACACATATGTTAACAGTTACTCGACTTATTTTTATGTGGATGTCAAATAAGAATAAGTTATTCTCTGAACAATTCTATACTCTCCGATTATTATATTATTATATGAAATCATAGTACATTTTAATTAACTCCTTAATTCCTCATATAGTCTCCTTTTGTCTTTCTCTTCTTTGCATATGTACTTGTGCACACACACTCACACAGATACATACACATGCATGCACATGCAAACATATATGCATGCATGCACATACACACACATGGACAAATTGAATAGTAAATTTATCATCGTGTTATGAATCTCTATAATAATACTTATTAATCTAAGAATAACATGATAAAATGATAAACATTTGAAGAAATTAATTTCAACCTATTTCACAGCATATTTTGTAATTTAAATAGCAATTGAAATGTCTCTTCAACACATGGTTCCAAGAGCAGCTTTGCAAGTTTAAAGATGCAACATTTAAATTAAGCATAATTTTCGAGTAATTGGTTCTCAATTCAAAACAATTCACTGACTAAATTGCAGTTAAAAATAATTTGAAACTGCTTCTCTTCGCTTCAATTATAATAAACAATAAAATAAGTTTTACAAATAAAATTACTTTATTCTAACTTCTGAAACTGTTTATTGAATAAACCTGCAATTAGTGCTGCAAAATTTGGCTGTTTGTCTGATCATCAAAGTTAATATATTGTAAACTCGATTTAGACATATAATCACTACAAAATCCAACTGCAGTAATGAAATAACAAATAAACAACCTATCTTACAGTGAGAATATCCATGTAAGTAACCCTAACCCTAAACTCCATCTCGTGTGTCTTTTCCATAAATATGCCAGCCCCGCCCCAACTGGCTTCTGTGCCGGTGGCACATAAAAAGCACCATCCGAACATGGCCGTTGCCAGCATTGCCTTGGCTGGCTCCCGTGCCAGTGGCACATTAAAAGCTCCAACCGATCGTGGCCGATGCCGGACCCCCTGGCACCTGTGCAGGTGGCACGTAAAAAGCACCCACTACACTCGCGGAGTGGTTGGTGTTAGGAAGGGCATCCAGCTGTAGAAACTCTGCCAGATCAGACTGGAGCCTGATGCAGCCCCTGGCTTCCCAGATCCCAGTTGCACCGTCCAACCCATGGTAGCATGGAAAACGGACGTTAAACGATGATGATAATGATGATGATGATGATTTCCATAGTCATTGCTCTGATGAACTTTCTAGTCTAGTACCCTCAGCCAAGACTTTTATGCATGTCATCCATTTCCCTTCTTTGGTAGACCGTTTCTCTGTCAAGCTTCCAGTTTTTTATAGGTCCCTTTATTCTTATAGCTTCTTTCTCCCAACTGCTGCTCTCTAGAACTCACTATCATCATCTTATCTTTTTTCTTCTAATCCACGATATACAGTCCTTTAGCTGTATGTCATAGATTCAATTTGTAGGCCCCTGTTTGTTCTTTGTAGTCCATTACATTATGGTAGCCACAGGCTTTCTTTGAGACAAAATCTTATATAAAAAAAACAAACTAATATAATAATAATAATAGTGATGATAATTCGATTGAAATGTTACCAAATTTACTTAAATTTTCAGTTTTTGATATCTAATATCTAGAGTTATGTGCAATACATTCCTGTAGATACCATCATTACTCAAAAACAAC
>NC_043010.1:4647744-4655244 GCF_006345805.1 Octopus sinensis | reverse complement strand
ATAGCTTAAGACCCTGCTAAATCTAAAATCAGCACTGATCCCTTTCTTTTTCTTTTTTTTTTTCAGGATTAGTATACCCTGGACAACATTATCTAATGTGACCACTTTAAGACAGTTTGAGAGAGATTTGGTTGCCAGCTGCTATTTTCAGCTGATCAAGTGACCATGTGAGGCTCTCTTGATGACTTGTGTTGCTGTTATTGTTTAGGCCCAATTCAGCCCTGATTGAACAGACCTATGATCAAAGACGTTCCAGCCATGACCATACCAATGTATTTTCAGGACTAGTTTGCTCCTGATTACATTATCCCATGAGCCACTTTATAAAACAGTGGGTGCAATTTAAAGGAGATTCAGCAGCTATTTCTAGCAAGTTCAGTGACCATGCAGAGGATCCCTCATTCATTCATGTTTCCCCAATTGGCTTTCCTTTTTTTTTCTTTCTTTTCTTTAGCCTCAGGTTAGACCAATGGTCACACATTTACAAGCTGTAACCAGTTCTTTTTTTTCTAGGAAAAAATGTACACCAGATTATATTATCAAATGCACCATCTTCACAGATGGTGTAGTTTAAGGGGAATTTGGCTGCTATTTCTTATGAGGCACTCACCCATGTAGGCAGTCTTTCAATGGCTCATATACTTTTATGTTCCTGTTGAGCTTGAATGCTAGTAAACCTCATGAACTATGATGAGAGCCTTTATATAGTTGCTTGACTAGCTAGAAAAAGCAAACAATTCGTCCTCAAACTAGGCATAGGAGTAGCTGTGTGGTAAGTAGCCATATGCGCAGGAGTGGCTGTGTGGTAAGTAGCTTGCTTACCAACCACATGGTTCCAGGTTCAGTCCCACTGTGTGGCACCCTGAGCTAGTGTCTTCTACTATAGCCCCAGGCCGACCAAAGCCTTGTGAGTGGATTTGGTAGATGGAAACTGAAAGAAGCCCATCATATATATGTATATATATATATATATATATGTTTGTGTGTCTGTGTTTGTCCCCCCACCATTGCTTGATAACCGATGCTGATGTGTTTATCCCCGTAACTTAGCAGTTCGGCAAAAGATCCCGATAGAATAAGTACTAGGCTTACAAAGAATAAGTCCGGGGGTCGATTTGCTCGACTAAAGGTGTTGCTCCAGCATGGCCACAGTCAAATGACTGAAACAAGTAAAAGAGCAAACTCATTCACCACCACTACCATCTCCCAAAAGGAACAAATACATGTAACTGTAATATTTGTAAGGGTGATACTAATAGTAGAAAAGGTAGGAGGAGGGTAGTGCTGGTGATGATGATAATTAGAAGGAGGCGAATGAGGAGGATAGGAAGAGGAGGAATAGAAGGAAGAGGAGGAGGCAGTATAATGGCAGTTGTACTATCCATGCTTGTCCATGGAAGCGATGAGGACCATTTAGCCATCCTTAAAGATGACTAATTATTTGCATGTTTACTTTGTTTAAAGTAAAGAAGAGCAGTGCCCTGTCAATCTAACTTTCATGTCCATAGGCCATCTTCAATCGAGTGGGAAAACCAGGTCAAGATGATTGGGTTTGGAGATGGGTGCAGTGGATGACCAAGATGTTTTCCTTGCTTCATCTCATTCTCTGCACTTCACAAAGCATTGCTGCAACCATCTTCCCTCTGTTGAACCATGAACATTTCTTCCACAGATTTTACCAGATCCACTCTTCATAGGCAAGCACTAATATGTAACTTAATTCATAACTGCGACCACAACTGGAGCTTCAATTTCAAGAACAATAAATGCTAAAAGGTAGTTCCACTCTCCTTAACCCTTTTGATACCAACCCGGCTGAAGCCACTTCTGGCTCTGTAGTACAAATGTCTTGTTTTCATAAGGTTTTAATTAAAATCTTCCACCAAACCTTAGTCACAATTTATGTTCCTAACACTGGCTTAATGATAACTAAGTTCTTTTACTAAATTCTTTGTTATATTTAAAATTAATTGAAAGAAACACTGAGCATCTCAAAATAAATACAGTAATGAAAGGGTTAAAGGGTTTGTGTGTCTGTGTTTGTCCCCCTAGCATTGCTTGACAACCGATGCTGGTGTGTTTACGTCCCCGTAACTTAGCGGTTCGGCAAAAGAGACCGATAGAATAAGTACTAGGCTTACAAAGAATAAGTCCCGGGGTCGATTTGCTCGACTAAAGGCGGTGCTCCAGCATGGCCGCAGTCAAAATGACTGAAACAAGTAAAAGAGTAAAGAGAGAGAGTATCCCTTATTGAAGCTGACAGATCCATTTGCTTTATTTACTTTAGTCTTTAAGCATTTAAACCTTTTGCATTCAGATTATTTTGCCAAATATAATGCTTATTTATTCATATTGTTTCAAATTAATCCTGTATTATCTTGTGGCTTTGAGATTTTGACATAGGGTAGGTGTGAGAGGCCAGGCCTGGCCAGTTTGAATGTAAAACAATTAGAATATTTGGACTGGATGGTCAGTTTAAATGCTAATGGGTTAAACCAGCTGTATCTGGCTCAAATGTTCTATTTGTTTGATCAAGCTGGCCAGATCTGTCCTCTCACACCTACCCTACAATGTCATTCTGAAAATAAAACCAATCACATTTTTGAAAGCTTGGAATCACAAGATAATGCATGATAAATTCAAGATAATGTGAATAAATGAACATTAGATTTCAGAGAATAATATGAATTCTAAATGGTTAACCACAATAGTAACAACAACAACAGTAGTATTTGAAAGAGAAACAACAATGTCAGTAACAGTAATACAGGCTGCATCATCATCATCATCATCATCATCATCAACTTCATTGTCTCTGTCATCGTCATCATCTTCGTTATCCTACTCCTCATCGCTATAATTGTCATTGTCGTTGGCATCATCATCATCATCATAGTCATCAACATCATCATCATCAGCATCGTCGTCGTCATCATCATCATCATCATCATCATCATCATCATCAACATCAACATCGTCATCGTTGTCATAATCATCATCATCATCATCATCATGGCCAATAGTGGGACTGCAGCAGAAGCCGCAGCAGCAGTTGTGATGGAACAGGTGGAAGTGATGGCATTGGTGTCGGCAGCAGCTGTGATGGAATTGGTGGAAGTGGCAGCGGTAGCAGTAGCAGCAGCAGCAGCAGCAGCAACAGCATCGTTCTCATTGTCATCATCATTGTTATTCTCGTTATCAGTGTCATCATCACTACCACCATCAACAGCAGCAACAGCTATAGCGGTAGTAGTAGTAGCAGCAGTATAACAGCAGTAACAGTAGCAGCAGCAGCAGCAGCAGCAGTAGCAGTAGCAGTAGTAGTAATAGTAGTAGTAGTAGTAGTAGTAGTAGTAGTAGTAGTAGTAGTAGTAGTAGTAGTAAAAATACATGTAATAAAATGACAAGTTTCAATAAGTGCAATTTTATTTTTAGAAATCAATTGTCTTCCACCTTAGTGTAATTACTACCATCCTCATCTCTGTCACCATCACCATCATTGTCCTCCTCCTCCTCCTCATCATCATCATCATCACCACCACACCACCACTACCATCATCATCATCATCATCATTGTAATCATTGTTATTCGAAAGTTATAACTGTCACCAGAACGAAGGCGGAAATGAAGATTGTATGATGTCAGCGTTTGGTTAAAAACTGTGAATAGCTTTAGCAGAAAAGAAAAAAAAAAAATAAATAATAATAATAATAATAATAATAATAAGCAAACTAATGATAGAATCTATAGAAAGACAAAGGTAATTTTTGCCTCTGTATAAATTATTAAAGCAATGCATTTGGTAGATTCCCAGTTGTAGATTCACAATAGCAGGAAGTGTTTTGAGCATTCAATTTACCCAGACAATACAATGGCATGTTAGATGGAACCGAAATGGTGTAAATAAACAATCTGCTGAAGCAAGTATGGCACGGATCAAGCAAGTCTTTCTGAAAGAATGCTCTTGTATTCTTATTCATCAGTTGCCAGCGTTCAGCATTCAGGTATTATTATTCTTTAGTATTCTGCAACAGAAGTTTTGGAAAATATTTCTTTAAAAATTGTGAAGCTATTTGCTAACCTTATAAATTGTAAACTTTATCAGCTTTACATTTAGTGTTCTTTTCTTTTTATTTTATAAGTGTAATTCAGCCAACTTATTTATCTTCATAAAATGTTTTAAATATTTTTACAAAATTGCCTAAAACAAAAAAAAAAAAATACGGTAAAAAAAATGATCAAATTCAAGATTATTTTTAAAAATAAATCCAATTTAGTTACAAAAAAATAAAGAAAATAATAAATAAATAAAAAGTTATTCAGTAAGCTCTGTTACTTGAAATAAATAGAATTTTTTTTCCAAATATTTTCAGGATCTACGCACAGACACATTTACATATACACACACTGTTTTTCTATCTTTGATTTTTAAATAGGTGTAGCATGTTTTCCCCGTTTTGATTTCAGTAATAACAGTTTGATGTTTTAGAATCTCTCTTTAAATATGAAAAATGTTTGGCAGTTGGAATCTAATTATCTTAGACTGTTTGTTTGATCTTGGAAATATTAAATTGTCACACTTCATTCAATGTCAGATGGTAACTTATATTTATGTGCTTCCATCTTCTGCCTTCTTTAAAGCCTCCCCATCTTTCTTTCTTTTTAAATATTTATTTTTTGGCTGAAGCCTAATGAAAAGGAACCAAACCTATTGTTATCTTTTCTATTCTTGTGATAGAGAAAATTATTCAAATCTTCTTTGAAGATTCTATTTCACCTTTTCTAATTCAAAGGAATTCTTACTGCCTCTTTATATTTGATTTTTATGTTAAATGTTGAAGAATGAACTAAGATCGCTAAACTTCCAAATCAAGCTGTTTGTTTATGGAAAATGCTCAGAAAGTGAAAAAATTAAACTACTTCAAATTAATAGTTACTTTACCCTATGTACTACTGTACTAGTTAGTGGAAAGATTTTTAAATTACATATTTCTTGGAACAGAATTAGAATGCCAAAGATAAAATGCTGTTATTAGCAGAAGAAAAAAGTGAAAACATAATTAGTTAATCTCAGAAATAAATTAAAAATTTCTATGTAGAGCTGAAAATAGTCACAGCACTGCTAATTATTATCAAGGCAAAATGTTACAGGTTCAAGTCTTTTAAAACTCTGATCAGTATTTTTATCACAAAATTTAATAAATCTGAGGAAGGACAGTCTAGAAATCAAAGACTAAAAGTTATCACAAGTTATAAATAGGGTACTAACTACTCTGAATAGATATGAATGAAAGAATTTATGAGTTTAAGTTATAATTACAGTAATGAACTAATGAAGTTAATTAAAAATATTATAATTATAAAGGTTAGCTTTAAAACTATTCCTCATGAGCAGTTGTATACTGTCAACTTAATGTGACAGTCCCATAAAGGGAATCACACCACCACTATTTAGCCCTAGGAAGCATCAACACTTCCTGTCAGCTTTAACATATTTACTGTGTCCTTATGTTTACAAGGGGGAGACAAGCACCCCCATTCAGCTAAGCCTTTAATGTAAAACAACTGTTAACTTGTCATCATTGCCTTTTCAGTCTTTAGTTGATGCAGTGTAGACAGGACTCTTTAGTTTTGCTATTAACAAACTCCCTTGTGATTGTGGCATTCAATACTATAAAAATTATTGCCAAGTTGAAAGCATCCATGTAGCAAAGGGAAATAGGATTACACAGAGTAGACACCGATTCCATAAACTGCCGTTCAGGCAACCCCTTGAATAAAGCAGTAATTCTGAATAAAAACTGCTACGAGTTCTGAAGCATGCAATCTATCCTGTGCTTGTGGCATGATAAGATGCATCCGTCTATATTATAAAGTTGTAAATGAAGGGAACGCCATCCAGCCACAGAAGAAAAAAAAAACCAAAAACCTAGCAGCACAGATTGCAGTTTCCTTTGTTCTGTGTAAATGCCTGATGATAAAGACCAATGAAATCTGGTGAAATGGTGTGAGACCCATCAAACCTATACCAGTATGGTAATATGGGTGTAGAATGATAAAAAGATAAAATGATGATGATGACCGTTATAAGGCATAAATTATTGGGTTTGCTTAATTTCAAAACATTCTCAACAACCCTGCAAAGTAAATTTTTTTTCTGGTTCATGGATATAGCTATTTTATTTGACAAGTTTCATTTGGCATCTGCAACAAAAAAATATTTGGGATAAAGACATCAGAAATACAGAGCCTCTATGTGGTCACTCAATCTGCTAGAAATATTAACCAAATCACCCTCAAATCACTCACTGTTTTCTTATAAAAGGAAGGGCATGTTACAAATTGTCCCTAAAGACATCAGAAATGCAGAGTCTCTATGTGGTCACTCAATCTGCTAGAAATATTAACCGAATCACCCTCAGATCACTCACTGTTTTCTTATAAAAGGAAGGGCATGTTACAAATTGTCCCTAAAGACATCAGAAATACAGAGCCTCTATGTGGTCACTCAATCTGCTAGAAATATTAACCGAATCATCCTCAAATCACTCACTGTTTTCTTATAAAAGGAAGGGCATGTTACATATTGTCCCTAAAAAAAAAAAACAAAGAAGTCGGTAATGGTTACAGTGCTTTTGATCATATGTCAGCTCATTCAGAGCCAACCTGTGGCTAAACAACAACAGCAACATCAACAGCAGCAGTAAAAGAAATAAATAATTACAAAAATCAAGCTGGAAGCTATTGATTTTGTTAAATGACTCTACATCCCACATGTGTGAAGCTCCCATATTAATCAATGGGGAAAACAAATTTTGTAAGCTATATTTTGCATGACAGTGTGGTTAAAATGTGTACTCCATTATTATTTGATCCTTGTTTGATTCTGTCACATGGTACCTTGGACAACATTCTTCCTTTGTGACCATGAGTTTACTTCTGAGTGGAATTTAATAGAGTGAAAATCTGCAGAATCTCATTATATACGCATATAATGTATAAGTGTGTGTGTATGTGTGTGTGTGTGAATGTATATATATAAAGAGAGAAATTCCTTGGTGGTGGTTGCCACGGGACTGCCTCTCTCCCTCCCTTTCTCTTGTAGAGAGGGACAACAGAAGTGGTCCTTATGCTCTTGAGGAACAACTTTCTGTTGCCACATGGTCTGAAAGAGATTGGTGAGCTTCTGTGCCAAGATTGGTCCTTCTACCTCGTATATTTCAGCTGGGATATGTGATGTATGTGAGCATGTGTACACATACACACAAACAGATATATATATATATATATATGTGTGTGTGTGGTGTGTGTGTGTGAGGGGGTGCTGAAAAGTTCTTGGCTTTGGTTAAAAGAAAATACAGGAACATCAGTTAATTATGATTTTTTAAAACCATATTCCTTTCCCAGATTCACACACATATTGCAGTGATCCTTCAGTTTTTGTAAGCTCTGTAAATGAATTGGGAAGATTGGGCTTCCAACCAGGCCTTTCACAATAT
>NC_043010.1:4640244-4642744 GCF_006345805.1 Octopus sinensis | reverse complement strand
AGCCCTTTTAATATGGTCCACCACATAACTGTTTTTGTTAAGGAAACTAGACAAAGGAACGCTACCTGCTCTTCCCAACCAAAGGAAGTTGGCAGGATTATCTTCACAATGAACTCAGCTGATAGCCAGATCCATCCTACATGTGACAGTATGTGTTCAGCAGAAACCCACAAGTCAGCAATGCTGAGGCACTGGACAAGAACATGCAGAGCAGTTTTGTCATTCTGAATGCATCTTGGGCAAACCTGACTGACAGCACTTCCATCCCTACAGAATTTTCCTTGAACTGGCAATGCCTCCCAGTAGCACTGCCAGGCCAAGGATTTCTGGAAGTTATCCATGGGCCCCAATCCCAAAGTCCTCTGAAACAGATCAGCCAGTTGATTCTCATCAACACTCAGAGTCTCCCCAAGAACATCATTACACTTGCCCACCACTAACCCACTATAGAAAGCTAGAGTGGATTTCCACCAACTGCATTTCCTGACTGACAGAGGACTGTGAGTGCCTGATGACGCTCTAGTTGCCAGGCACCCTACCTTTGTCTGTATTTGGTTGCCAGGCACCCTACCTTTGTCTGTATTTGGTTGCCAGGCACCCTACCTTTGTCTGTATTTAGTTGCCAGGCACCCTACCTTTGTCTGTATTTGGTTGCCAGGCACCCTACCTTTGTCTGTATTTGCCAAAGAGACAAGTTGTAAAAGAGCAAGTTTAACAAATGACAACCACACCTGCCCACTGTCAAGGAAGCACTGGAGATGTTGCCTCAGCATATGTCTGCTCATCAACAGCCACAGCATGCCCAGTCCTCCATTCAAAATTGTTAGCATGCTGGACAAAATGCCCAGCAGCATTTCATCTGTCTTTACATTCTGAGTTCAAATTCCACCATGGTCAACTTTGCCTTTCCTCCTTTCAGAGTATACAAAAGAAATGCCAGTCACACACTGGGGTTGATATAATTGACTTAACCTCTTCTCTGATATAATTGACTTAACCTCTTCTCTGATATAATTGACTTAACCTCTCCTGCTGGCCTTGTCCTAAAATCTGAAACCAACATTTGTTCTAATTTTCTATATTTTGGGTTCAAATCCTACCTAGGTCAATTTTGTCCTTCATTTATTTCAGAATTACTAAATAAAGTTCAGGTGAATGAATTAATGGATGTGTCAGAGCATTGGATGGGATGTCTGATCTGGCACTTTGCATTCTGAGTTAAACTTCTGCTTCCAAGGTGCATGACTGAGTTGTTAAGAAGTTTTGCTTTGCAATTTATATAGCTTTAGGCTCAGTCTTATTATGTGTTATCTTGGACAAGTATCTTTTACAATAGCTCCAGACCAACTGAAGACTTGTAAGTGGATTTGGTAGAGAAAAAGTGATAGAAACTCATCATGCTTGTGTGAGTGTATGTGCATGTGTAAGTGTGTGCATGTATGCATGTGTTCGTAAGGGTGTGAGAGAAAGTGAGAAAGAGAGAGAGAGAGAGAGAGAGAGAGAGTGCGTGTGTGTGTGTGTGTTTGCATCTTATTGTCTTAACATTGTGCATTAATTGTAAACAAATGTCATCATCAAAAAACAAACAATATGTATTATCCATTTACAATCTTCTCCAAAAACATGTCCAGCCATTGAGGTGTTTCATCTTTGAAAGATCTTAGTAAAAGGTAGGGTGCAAGCATGAAAAATGGGAATGATAATAATGATGATGATGGCAGCAGTGGAAGCAATGATGACAACGATGATGATGATGATGATTGGCATGTTCATGGTAGGAAACAGTACCTTCAGGCACTAGTGCAGCTAGACCCCACAAAAAATCACATATTTCCTACAGCAGACACAAAAGTGCCACCTGGGGCAGACGCCCCCCCCCCGGCTATGCTAGTGCCTTTGGGATCCAGTTAAGAATGATGGACTTCTAGGATCAGATGAAGCAACATATATCAATTGGAACAACAGGTGTCACAACTATATACTTGAATGTGGTCTCTGCAGTGAAAAAGGATAAATATTAGAATTCAAAGGTAACTGGAAGATGCTTTGGCTGCTATATCTAGCAGGACAACTAGCTGCATAGACTCTATGGACCACTTTGATTCCTGTTTTACTTGGGTGGACCCTCATAGACACTCAAAGTTTAAAAAATCCTAAGATATTTTTATAATTAAATATTATTAAGAATCAAATAAAAATAATTAAGATATTTTGTGCACTGTAGAAGTATAAACCAATTTATTGAGGATAAATTTTAACAATAAAATCTTATAGGCATAGGAGTAGCTGCATGGTAAGTAGATTGCTTACCAACCACGTGGTTCTGGGTTGAGTCCCACTATGTGGCAACTTGGGCAAGTGTCTTCTACTATAACCTCGGGCCGACCAAAGCCTTGTGAGTGGATTTGGTAGACAGAAACTGAAAGAAGCCCGTCGTATATATGTGTATATATATATGTGTGTGTGTGTGTGTGTGTGTGTATGTATCTGTGTATATGTT
>NC_043010.1:4630244-4632744 GCF_006345805.1 Octopus sinensis | reverse complement strand
GATTGGAAAATACCAACACCGCCAACACCACAACCAGCATCATCATCACCATCTCCTTTGGTGCTATTACACATAAAGACATCTGGCTTCCTTAATTTTGTTTGGTTCAAAGTACTTCATTTCATTTCATTAATGATGCATCTTAGATATCTCCAGTGGTTTAAAATGGTATAGGAATGTGCTACTGTTTGAGCCTTTATGTTTTCGTTCAGCTTGGTAGAAATAGCTACCTAGTCTCTCTCAAATCACACTCACTGATGCAGGCAATTTTCCAACATGGTTTTGGTAATGATGGCTAAAACTATCTCGAATAAGGAAAAAAGATAAACATATTAACCCTTTCATTACCCGACTGAAACTGGCTCTGGCTCTGAATACAAATGTCTTGTTTACATAAGTTTTGACTTAAAATCTTCCACCAAACCTTAGTCACAATTTATGTTCCTAATACTAGCTTGATGATAACTAAGTTATTTTACTAAATTCTTTGTTATATTTAAGATTAATTAAAAGAAACACAGAGCATCTCAAAATAAATACGGTAACAAAAGGGTTAAACCATTGAAATCTCAAAGCTATGAAATAATGCATGATTAATTCAAAACAATGTCAATAAATAAGCATTACATTTGATGGAATAATATGAATACTAAAGGGTTGAGGCTGAGCTTAAGATAAAAACTTCTCCAGTATTATTTTACCTGATAAATAGGCGTAGGAGTGGCTGTGTGGTAAGTAGCTTGCTTACGAACCACATAGTTCCAGGTTCAGTCCCACTGCATGGCACCTTGGGCAAGTGTCTTCTACTATAGCCTCAGGCCGACCAAAACCTTGTGAGTGGATTTGGTAGATGGAAACTGAAAAATTCCCGTCGTATATATGTATATATATATATATATATATATATATGTATATATGTATGTGTGTCTATACGTTTGTCTGTCTGTGTTTGTACCCCCAACATCGCTTGACAACCGATGCTGGTGTGTTTACGTTCCCGTAACTTAGCAGTTCGGCAAAAGAGACCGATAGAATAAGTACTGGGCTTACAAAGAATAAGTCCTGCGGTCGATTTGCTCGACTAAAAGGCGGTGCTCCAGCATGGCCACAGTCAAATGACTGAAACAAGTAAAAGAGTAAAAGAGTAAATAATATTCAGTCAGTATTCTCACAATAGTTGTTGTTGTTGTTTTTGTTTAGCCCTAGGTCAGTCCAGATTAGTAAACCTTATAATTAAATTATCGCAATTGTTACAAATTTGTCTTTTTAAGGGTAAGTAGAACTTGATTATGAAATATATCCTCTCCTTTTGTTTCCTCTGCAGATAACATAATGTTATTGAAGAAGATTTAGCTGCTGCTTCTTGCAGGTTGAGAAACTTTACAGTATTGTGGACTACATTAGCAATAGTGTTATTTGAAGATTTGGTTGCTATTTCTAGCAGATCAAGCAACCTTTGCAGTATATAAGACTACAATCAAATATGTATGCACCCATTTTTTAAAAATAATAAAAGGTATCAATGATAAAACAGATGCTCACATATTTAATAACATGAAGAATGAGATTTTAATTAATTAAAATTATATTCCCAGTGTAGAAGGAAAAAGTTAAATTTTAAAATGACTAATTCTGGTTAAGAAAGGCAAGGGAGACAACCCTGAAATCGAAAGGAATTAATGTTAGTGTATTTCCAGATCAGATGATATCATTGCAAAAGTCTAAATGCTTTAAGGTGCAAGATTGTGACTTACCAAAGGTTGTTAAGGTGAAGAACAAAGATATATAGCAGTTCATTGATAAATATATCCTTCTTCAAGCCTGAAGATTTTTGTCCTACCATTGACTCATTAACACTGTCACACTGACTTGATGCTTTCTGGACTGTCCAAGAGTTTTAATATTCATATCGGCTAACTGAATGGATTGGAGTGATGTGAAATAAAATGCTTGCTCATGACCCTTGGATTGGGACTCATTCTACAGTTTTATGACAAAGTACAGATACCAAACCACAAAATCACAGGCTTTCTCAAAAGGATGCTAAACTATCTATCTTTATCTCGACTTCCATGAGAAACAATAAATTCAAATTTTCCACTGTTCAGAGCAGTGTTGGAACTCTTGCAAAGTGATACCTTTTAATGCCTCTGTTGTTTTTTTTCTTCACCTTTTCCACATCTGCAAATTCCATAGCGCTAGCTTTTGTCGCCAGTGGTGACCTTTGAAAAAAGGTCCAGATCAACTTCCAGCTGTTCTTTCAGTTCACAATATCCATTCAGTCATGACTGCTTTTGATCTTCCATGAAGAAGCAAGGCACAGATTTTGCTCCAACTCTTTTCCTTCACAATTCCTTGCTCAAATTTCTTTGGCAAGTGCTCCAGGACACACCAGTCATATCAGCAAATTCTTCAATTGTTCAGTGATGGTCCTCCAAGATCACTTCATGAATTTTCCTGATGTTTTCTTTCGTTTGGGGGCAGGGTTTGATGGACGCCC
>NC_043010.1:4620244-4627744 GCF_006345805.1 Octopus sinensis | reverse complement strand
ATCTATCTATCTATCTATCTATCTATCTATCTATCTATCTATCTATCAAGATAAATAGATAGATAGATAGATAGATAGATAGATAGATAGATAGATAGATAGATAGATAGATAGATAGATAGATAGATAGATAGATAGATAGATTGATAGACAGATAGATAGATAGATGGATGGATAGATGGATGAATAGATGGATAGATAGATAAGTTGACAGATAGACAGGCTGAGATGCAAACAAACTCTCTCTCACACACACACACTCATACAGACACACACACACACGTACACACACACACACACAAATATATATTTTTATATATATATATCCCATATGCTTGGATCTGAAGTCTACAGTTGATGGTGGAATGTGTATTGTGAGTTCGCCCTTGTATGACTTTGGTGACACACGGTACACAGATGTACTATCCCTGACTCTACCTTGGTGCTTTTACTATTGAAATACCTGATATTCTTTCAAATCTTGAAAATTTTTATGTGTGTGTGTATGTGTGCGTGCATGCATGTGTGTGTGCATATATGTGTGTGTGTTTATATATATATATATATATATATATATACGTTTAAATATTTGTTGTGCAAGATTTTTTATAGATAGATGGATGGGTAGATGGATAGATAGATGGATAGATATATATATATTTATAATCACACAATCACACACACATATACATATGTACATGCAAAGAGTTGCACAGTACTGTTTCCTTCCAGGCAAATTCCACAGACAAGATATTAGTCAACCTGAAGCTACACTAGAAGACATACACGCAAGGTACTGCAACACAGAACAGCTGGACCCAGAAACCACTCTTGTTTGAGAAACATTAACATGTTAAACTACAACACTACACCAACTTCACATTATTTGTCTCAACATTAAAGTACCAAAGCCAAAATTTCACATTACATAATTATTTAATTTATCTATAAAGTCAGAAAAAAAAAATAATGAAGTACCATTTTTTGACTTATTTCATTCAATGAATAAGTTTAATATTTGTGTAGATTTCCTAGGTCCTTGGGATGCTTTTTGCAAGGAGAACATAGTTAAGTTGGGTCTAACATATGTAGTTAATATATTGGGTTGTCCGGAAAGTTCGTGCCAATTTTTAAAGGAAAGAAAAAGGTCAATAAATACTTGCCATTACATTTCCAATCAACCAAATATGAACCATTTTGTTGCACAATGCGTCTCCATCTTTCCTTTAACCTGAAAATACCCTCTTCCCAGAATTGAGGTGGTTTCATGGCAAAGAATTCATCACAGTATCTTTTTACGTTATCCAAGGAATTGAAATTTTTACCATTAAGACTATTCTTCAGAGACCTGAATAAGTGGAAATCTGAAGGAGCAATATCTGGTGAATATGGAGGGTGGGGTAACACATCCCAGCCGAGCTGCAGCAATTTTTGTCTGGTTCCCAAAGTATCAAGTGCCGAAAATGAACCTTCTTATGTTCCATTTTAAAGGGTTACAGAATTAACACAGGTTATAGGAACATAAACCTTCTTCCACGAAAAGATAGCTTAAACTGTGCTCTAAATAGAGATGTAGTCAAATCCTATTTTATGGACTCAACCATGTTCTAAAATAAGTCGAAAGGTAAGCTACTATAAATCGGCACAAACTTTCTGGACAACCCAATAGTAAGCTAAACTCATGTGTATCTAGAACTTAAAAGTAATAAGCACAAAATAATAAATAACTTTCAACATCAACAACATCCTCAATCATACTGTCATTCAGTACCTTGTCTAGCAGATCATTTTGAAGGAAAAGCTAAATCACAATTCACTTTATTAAAGCACAAACCAAAGAGAGGAAGAGAACCTTTATACAGTCAGTTGATCCATTAGAAATAGCAGCAAAATTTCTTCAAAGCACATCTCACTTAAATTTTAAAGCCACATTGAATTAATTATAATTTAATAAAGGCACATTAAAAAATATTATCAAAAATATGCTAAATATAATTACATTTATTGTGAAAATATAATTATCATGCAAATTTAATTACAAATGTTAAAGTAAGAAATTGTTAGCATGTCAGACAAAATGCTTTGCAGCAATTTTTTTTTTTTTTTTTGTGGTTGCTTGCATTCTGAGCTGAAATCATGCTGAGGTTAACTTTGCCTTTCAAACTTTCAGGGTTGATAAAATAAAGAACCGGTCAAGTACTGGAGTTGATATAATCGACTTTCACCCTCCCCTCAAAATGGCCTCATGCCAAAATTGGAAAGAATTATATTTAAAGAATGAATGTAACACCATGTAATCATAAAAGATATATCATATTATGTCAAATCCAGGCTTGTCCTAGAAGAAAGCATTTAAAACAACAGGTAACAAACCCCTGTCTTAAGCCCAAAGCAACAACACCAAATCACGAAGACCTTCACCCTGACCGTTCAATTTCCTATCCCTCTCATACATGCATTTTGTTGTTTGTAGACTTATACTACAGTGTGGAACTCTAGTTTCCTGCCTTTGTCATGAGCAACACTTTTGCTCTAACACTGCGCCCTCTGCTGGGATCAAAACCCATCATTTTGTCCCTAATCACAAAATAAAATCCTCCCCCTGCACTTCATATAACATCTTTTTTCTTCCTCTATACTTTGTCTACCTCTACACAATCACACACACACACACACACTTCATTCTGCTTTTTTACTTAAGCACTCACATCTCATGACCTATCCATCGCACATCTTACACGCACACACTTGATTCTCTATTTGTCTATACACACACACAGGCATATCTCAAATAAACTTCATTTTGCTTCACTATATTCTCCCCTGTTTGTCATACTTCATTCCCTTACAACACTCTCATTTTCTTTCTGCTGGAAAACACCTTATATACTCTACTTGCCTCATGCATTTTATCTTTAACTCATTAACATGATTTTATTCTTTCCAATTTTATTTTCCTTCTATGTTCCTTCTTGCTATTTTGATGAAAGACAACTATCTGAAACGTCAATTTATCTCTTAATCTTATTACATTGGCTTCGTATTATTGCTTATTGCTTTGTTTGTTCCTCTTTTTTATCCCCCCTTATTTTACTCATGTACCCCTGGAAATGTATGCATTTTAGATATGCCTTGGTCATTTTAATCTTTTAAATACTTAACATATTATTGCACTCTTTCGATTCCTCTTCAAGACTACTCACTAACGTATACCTACTGCTTAGACGAAAGTAGTAGTGGATTAAATGATAGTACAAATGATAATTAAAGTTCTTATAAATATGAATGTTAAAACCAATTCTTAGCAACCTGAATAATAATTTTAGTCTGAAGTTGCTACTATCATAATATTGATTTCATTTTCACCAGACATACAGACATATATTTATAGAATATATACATACATACATACATACATATATATATATATATTATATATATATATATACACACACACATACTTATATATATATATACAAATATATATATACAATATATATATATATATATATATATATATATATATATATACACACACACATACTTATATATATATATACATATACACACACAATACTTATATATATATATATATATATTCCTGTATGCATTTGTTTTGCAACATTTTAGATGCGGTGAAATCATGTGTTGAAATAGATATTGTTATATTTGGAGGCCATTTTGCTGGTAAACACATGCACTATTTACTTGATCTACATTTTATAATGATTATTTTTATTATTATTATTATTATTATTATTATTATTATTTTATTATTATTATTATTATATTATTATTATTATTATTATTGCAAGCTGGTAAAATTGTTAGCATGCTGGATGAGCTGTTTAGCAGTATTTCGTCCATCACTACATTCTGAGTTCAAATTCTGCCGAGGTCGACTTTGCCTTTTATCCTTTCAGGATCGATAAGTCTAGTACCAGTAATGCGCTGGGGTTGATGTAATTGACTAGTCCCGTCCCCTCAAATTTTAGGCCTTGTGCCTTCCGTAGAAAAGATTACTATTACTATTAAGGTGCCCAGCTGGCAGAATTGTTAGCATGCCAGGTGAACTATTTAGCAGCATTTCATCTGTCTTCTTGTTCTGAGTTCAAATTCCACCATGGTGGACTTTGCTTTTCATCCTTTTGTGGTCAACAAAATATGAACCAGCTGATTACTGGGGTTGGTGTAATTGAATTGCCCCTCTCCTGAAATTCCAAGTCTTGTGCCTAAGGTAGAAAGGATTATTATAATTATTAGTTTATTTGTCCAAGGTTTTTTGTCAAACATACTGGGACCTCTTCAATGACTATCTGTTCTTCGTGTCTCCTCTTCTCTCTAGTCTTGTTCTGTCTATTCCATCTTGTCTTTGTGAAAACCAAGGTGGAATACATTTATGGTGTCATAATGAGGATCTGATCAAAGACTTTGCCATTAAAAGAAGTTGAAGAAAAGTTTTTAAATGTAAATAAAGTGGAAGTTTACAAAAATAAGCATTATTTTCCATCTTACAATTAGGTTGTTCTGAAAATAATGGATGATTTCAGAAACATAATTTTATTCTGGAAAAATTAACAATAGAAATGTCTTGATTTGTCAAAGTACAAGCCATGAACATCGATGTATATCTGCTGTCAATCAATGAGATTATTTATGCCTTGTTGATAAAAACTTATTGGCTTTGATATTAAAAAAATCTTTGAAAACTGATTCCACCTCTGGTCTAAACCTGAAAGTTTTATCGCTTAAAAACGTGTTTAAAGGCCTTAAAAATGACAGTCAGTGGATGAAAGATCAGGAGAATATGAAAGATGTGATAAAGTTTCATATCTCAAGTCTCTGAGTTTCTGCAGCATAATTCTTGCAACATGTGGTTTTGCCTTATCATGGAGCAGAATTGAGCCATGCGGATTCACCAATGCAGGTTTCATTTTTTGCAAGTGAGCATACATTTCAGCGAGTTGATTGCAGTAAACCTCTGCTGCAATGCTCTGATTGGCTTCCAAAAAGCTGTAATGAGCAACACCAATTGCAGACCACCGGACAGTCACCATAATCTTTTGCTGATGCAACTTTGGCTTTGGGAAATGCTTGGATCAAGCCATTGACCTGATTGTTTACGGTTATCATAAAGGATCCACTTTTCGTCACAAGTGACTATTCAGTCAAGAAAAGTACCATTAGTGTTTCGCAGAAAGCACATCAAGCACACTTCAAAATGCCAAACATTTTGATTTTCATTGAGCTCATGTGGTACCCATTTACTGAGCTTTCACCTTACCAATTTTCTGCGGATTGCATGAAACCATTGCAACACTGACACCAAGTGCCTGAGACATTTCTCTGACACGTTGACATGGGTTTTGTTCAACAATTGCTTTCAGTTGTTCATTGTCAAGACTGCATGACCGTTCTCTACTTTCATCTTCAAGGCTGTCATCACCATTATGGAATTTCTGAAACCACCTTTGTACTGTGCGATCACTTGTGGACCCCTCTCTCCATGCTCTGTTGATATTGGCAGCAATTTGGGAGGTATTGTGCCCAAGCTTGAACTCCTGCAAGAAAAGTAAGCGATGATCCTAAGTGAGCATGGGGAAATGTAAAACAGCCAACTTTGGTTATTTATAGACTTAGAATTTGGTAATATATAGTCTGGTGGTCTACTGTTTCTGCTAATTCTCCAGCCTTGATCATTTTATGATGTTGATTTTACATAGCAGTGTAGAACCTTATATTTATCAATGTGGATGGATGTTAGATTCATGCTTTTTCAATAGCAAAAACATGTGTCTTCAAAAGAGACACATGCATGGCTGTGTGGTTAAGAAGTTTGTTTTGTAACAACATTACTCTGGTTTCAATCTCACAGTGTGGCACATTGGGTGTTTTTGGTTAGTCTCAGGTTGAGTGGAATTTAGTAGACACAAACTCTTACTACATAGCCACTCCTGTTCCTGTCTCATAATTTTTTTGAGAAGATAGGATGTAATTTATTGAAGCAGACTTGGCTGTTATTTTCAATAGGTCTTGTGATGACCAGACAGTGGTTCCTTCTTGGAGACCCTGAAAATGACCCCCAAAATCATCATAAGGGCAACCTTTCTTTCTCAAACTAATCAGACAAAAACAAAAAAAAGGATTCCAACTGTGATCCTATATGTCTTTACTTTTTTAAGAATTTGGATGTGGTGTATTGAGTAAGATTTGGCTGCTATTTTTAGCAGGTCATGTAACAAACCTCACAAAGACTCCTTTACTGCAGTAAATAATTGTCAGACAAGTAATTATGTTATGTTTTCTTGTTTACTCAAAAGATGCAATACTCTTTTTAACAAATCTTTCTATTGATTAGTTTCAGCAGGTGATAGTTGATATTTAATACAGAGAATAGCAAACTTATTTGTGATTATTCTTGGTAGTGAGTTATTATAATGGTGTACGTTTTTTTCTATTGTCTGTTTGAAGCAAATTATATCTTAGAGTTTCCAAGCCATTTCTGTGCAAATATGATACAGTTTAAATTAATTTTGTTTGTTTGCAGTAGTGATATTATTCTTTAAAATTTGAAGTATTTTGCAATAGAGGTATTTATTGTAGTAAAATGTATAATTATGCAAACTTCATTTTGCAAAACTTTCATTGTGATAGTTGAGAATTTGTGTATATAACTGGGCATAGAATTTGACCATTTCATCTTGAAAGAGAAAAGAATGTAGAATAATCATCAATTTATATATTTCCAATATAATAGGTCTCATACACACACACATCCACACCCACATACACATAAATAGATAGTATATCATCATCATCATCATCATCATTTAGCGTCCGCTTTCCATGCTAGCATGGGTTGGACGGTTCAACTGGGGTCTGTGAAGCCAGAAGGCTGCATCGGGCCCAGTCTGATCTGGCAGTGTTTCTACGGCTGGATGCCCTTCCTAACGCCAACCACTCCGTGAGTGTAGTGGGTGCTTTTTATAATATATATATTTAAGTCTTTCCCTCTCTTACTCCAGAAGAAACTGTTGGCAGCAGCAGCAGCAATAGTCCCCATTCAAAATACCCACATATATACATATAATATATATAAGAGTGGCTGTGTGGTAAGTAGCTTGCTTACCAACCACATGGTTCTGGGTTCAGTCCTATACTGCATGGCACCTTGGGCAAGTGTCTTCTATTATAGACTCAGTCTACCAAAGCCTTGTGAGTGGATTTGGTAGACGGAAACTGAAAGAAGCCTGTTGTATATATATGTGTGTGTGTGTGTGTGTGTGTGTGTGTGTGTATGTATATGTTTCTGCGTCTGTGTTTGTTCCCCCACCATCACTTGACAACCAGTGTTGGTGTGTTTATATCCCCATAACTTAGCAGTTTGACAAAAGAGACCAATAGAATAAGTCATGTGACTGTGGTCATGCTGGAGCACCACCTTTAGTCGAGCAAATCGACCCCAGGACTTAATCTTTGGAAGCCTAGTACTTATTCAAT
>NC_043010.1:4612744-4615244 GCF_006345805.1 Octopus sinensis | reverse complement strand
AACCATGACCATCCTGTCTTTCTTAGGCAGAGTATATCAAAGAATATTTTAGCAAATATTTCCTTACATTTTTAAGACAATAGGAAGTGATTTGTGAGCAATTTGGTTGCTACTTCTAGCAAGGTAAGCAGCTACATAGGAGCCTTCTTATTGGCTTTTCTATTATATGCATTTTGTTATTGTTATTTAGTACCTGACTAGCAATGATGAAAGATGGTTCAATGGTGACCACCTCCGTCTTTTACTGAAACTGTGTATAAATAAGTCTATTCCAGCCAACGTTGCTTACGTTTTTGACGACAATAAAATTTGAAGGTGTTTTCGGCTGCTGTTGCTATGCAGTGATGTTGAAGATACAACAGAAGAAAAGTAATTAAATATGATATTGTTGCAGTTTTATCTTTTCCTTGTTTCAGTTATTAGACTGAAGCCATTTCGGGGCCCCACCTTGAAGGGATTCTTTTCAGCCGAACAAATCAACCCCAGCACTTATTCTTTTTAAGTCTGGTACTTACTCTATAGGTTTCCTTTTGGAAAACCTTTAAGTTACAAGGATGTAAAGACACCACCACTACCAGTTGTGAAGCTGTGGTGAGGGACAAATATAGGCACAAAGATACACACACAAACACACACAGATACACATACACACTGAGATACACACACATACACAGATATATACAAACACACAGATATACACACACACACAGATATAGTTTCCATCTACCAAATCCACTCACAACACTTTGGTCAGCTGAGCCTATAGAAGAAGACACTAACCCAAGGTGACATACAGTGGGACTGAACCTGGAACCATGTGGTTGGGAAGCAAGCTTCTTACCAAACAGCCACACCCACACCTGGATTAAAACTATTTTTCTCCTGTATTAAATATGTGAAGATTTACAGCCTAATGGTTAGTGTGTGGGGCTCACAATCATTAGGTCACAGGTTCCAGGCTCAAACTGGGCAGTATAGTATGTCCTTAAGGTACTTTCATTTCGCAGCACTTCAGTCCATCCAACTTGTGGCAGCTGAGCAGGGTTAACCTTGTAACAGATTAGTGTTGGACTGAGCAGGTAGGAGTTAAGCACTTTTACACACTTAAATACAACGGATATTTAGTTAAGGTCTGGCTTAATGAGCCTGTAGGCTCAAGAGATACTTTTCCACTTTATGACAGATTTGAAGAAAGACAGAGAGAGAAAGAGGGAGGGAAGGAGAGGAGAAAAGAGAGAGAGAGAAGGACTAGTATTTAAAACAATTTGACACCAGATATCTATAATTTCATGTTGGATTACTAATAAATATGTTACTAACTAATGCTAAGTAGCAAGAAAGTGTTGCAAAGTTATTGAATTATCTTTAAGTGATAGAAGTTTCTAGAAGAATCAAACCTTTCTCGTTAACTTCGTATACTTTTGGAGATAATTTTCCTATACTATGCAACAGACCTCCAACTATCTTGCATATGGCAGAGCCATAAGACCTTTTCAAGCAAAGTTGTTAATTTCCTTGACTAGTCGTAACATCAAAGCTAATAGATATAGCATGTACATTATTGGTTAGCTGCGAGCTCAAAGCTTGCACCTTTCAGCTAGCGGGAAAATGGTGCTAATGACTGCATTGTAGCTGCAGTCTTCGGATGTTAATTGAAAATGGAAGACTAGCTGACATTCCAGTTTGTATGCATGTACAGTCATTATGTTACAACTGATTATAAGTTTATGCAAAACTGAGGTAATCAATTCACATATTCATATACATATGGACTTACACACATATACAAATGTTCCTGCACAACCATGCATCAATATATATATATACATACATATATATATATATATATATATATATACATATATATATATATATACACACACACACACATTTATTATGTATATAATATATATATGTATGTATGTAGGTGGTGTGTGTATCTATATATGAATATATATGTATTATATATTATATATATATTCCACACACACACATTTATTTATGTGTATATATATATATATATGTATGTATGTATGTGTGGTATCTTATATGAATATATATGTATTTAATTATATATATACACACACACACACATTTATTTATGTGTATATATATAATATATATATATATATATATATATATTATATAGTATGTATGTATGTGTGTGGTGTATCTATATATGAATAATGTATTTATATATATATATATACACACACACACATTTATTTATGTATATATAATATATATGTATGTATGTATGTGTGTGGTGTGTATTATATATGAATATATATGTATTATATATATATATATTCACACACAACATTTATTTATGTGTATATATATATATATATGTATGTATGTATGTGTGTGTATCTATATATGATATATATTTATTTATATATATACACACACACACACATTTATTTATGTGTATATATATATATATATATATATATATATATATATATATGTATGTATGTATGTGTGTGTGTGTATCTAT
>NC_043010.1:4605244-4607744 GCF_006345805.1 Octopus sinensis | reverse complement strand
GAAGGAGAGAGAGGAAAAAATAAAGAGAGAAAAAGAGAGAGTTATACCAGCACTGGCCTGGTCCTCCTTAAAGATAAGCAAACTGAAACAATGTGAAAATAAGTGCTTTGCTCAAGGACTCAATGCATTGTCTAGTCCAGAAATCGAACCCACAACCTTATGATCATAAGCTTAATACCCTAACCACTAGGTCCTATAGTTCTATATTTAAGAGATGAAGAATTATGTACATTATTTACATTATTTGGGCATATGGCATAGTGGTTAAGAGCGCAGGCTACTAACCCCAAGATTCCGAGTTCGCTTCCAAGCAGTGACTTGAACAATAATAATAATAATAATAATAATAATAATAATAATAATAATAATAATAATAACATCGAAAAATACCTTAGGAATAAGAACCCAGATTCAAAATTTCCCCAAGACACCTGAAGATGGCAGGAGAGCATATCAGCTGAAACGTTGTGTTAACAACAAACAAGATGGGGACAAATATCCGTCGAATGTAAATAATGTAAATAATGCGCTAGGTCCAACATCTTCATGGAGAAGAACAGGAAGAATGATATAAACGCAATAACCTGGTAGTGGAAAGTGACAATTTGCTGGAAGAATTAATTAATGAAACTAACCAAAAATGTTTGCTTTTATTATGAAATACTTTTGGGAAGACATGTAGAGATACTTGTTTTCAATCCAGATAACTAAAGCTAGAATTGGAAGAATAAATATCAGAAAGGTATTCATGATATAGCATTAAGGATTTGTGCAGGATTTGTGGACATCAGATTTGATGATATTCAATATTTTTTCTTCATACAACTAAAAAAAAAAAAAAAACTAGAAATACAAAATAATACAAATAATTAATTATTATATTCATTCAAAAAAGGTTTTTAGCTTCTGAAAAGTCTTAAGGCTAAGACTCAATCATTAAAATTTTTTCTCTTTTCACATGCTTGGAGAGAACAAAATTACAAAAAGAAAAACCCTACATCAAGGAATGGACTTATTTTTATACTCAAGAGTTTCCTGCAGCTGCTTTTGACGTTGCTTGATTAACAAAATTAGTTTCATCAAACCTTTCCAAAGATGAATCTTGAAAAGTATAATTTTTTTTTTTAATATTTTCTTTTATAAAAAAAAAACAAATTTCATTTTTGCAAAGCCAAGCTTACAATTTAAATTTTATCTTTCAATAATTTTAATTAAAATCTGTAACCATTATTTTGGTTCATTAATTTCTTTTTTCTTTTGCTTTTCACTGATTTTAGATTACCATTCTTTATACTAAAAGGAAAAATCTCCCGCCGCCACATACACCGAAACCAAAAAAAGCAAAAAACACAAAAATTACAGAAAAACATCTTTTTCTACTTTGTAATTAAAACATTACACAAGCTCATTACTTGGTCTATGTGTAGTTATAATTTTTAATTACCTATAAAGGAACAAAACTATCACTTCATCTGGAATAACAACTTAGAAATTGGTAATTTTTTTTACTCAATTTTCCCTTTTTCAAGTAAAATTATAAATATGTAGCTTCATCATTTTGGGTTAAATAAGATAATTTTATGGCTTACCAGCAAAGAGACCTAAGATAATTAGAAACAAGAAAAGGTAAAAAATAAGATTTTAATTTTTTCTATTTTTCAAAATTTAACAGCAGATTATGGAATAAATCTTGCCAAGAAATTGCTCTATGAAAAAAAAAAAATAATAAAGTACAACACTAAACGTTGTCCTTTATTAAAGGTTTTCATAGATGGAGATGTCTAGCATCAAGTCTGTCTTTGCTTCCTCAATAATATTCTAATCTCCAGAGCTTCATTATATAACAGATGGCTACGACTTAGATTTAACACTTCAGTCTTATCTTATTTCGTGCGACTGAACAATAGCAAACAAGGATCTCAGAGAACTTGAGTTTAGAAACTAAATTAAAAGATCTACAAATATTTAAATGTATTGTTATCATTATTAATATTCAAGATCATTATTAATTTAAATTTTACTAGCAGTATCGCCCGGCGTTGCTCGGGTTTGTAAGGGAAATAACTATATAAGCATTTTTAGATATGTAAAGTATAATAGCCATCTCAATATGGATAACCACAAAGGGGGGGTGTTGTTACAGTAGCTTTTTACGTTCTGAGATTTAATAATAAATTTTTAGAGAGTTACTTCCCTTATATATGCCAAAAATGCATTAAAAATGTGAAAAATTGATGGTAATTTTTTTTTTAAATCGTAGACTCATCGTAGACGTGCGCTAATATCCAGAAGGGCTCGATATGAATCACGACTATAAGATATCCGGTTTTGGTTAAACTGCACCGCAAAATGTGGGAGTAGTTAGGAATCTAAATCGTAGGAGACAGACAGCACATAACCTCACTTTTATATATAAAGATATTTCTTCATAAGAACTAAGCTAGTCTGGGCATGTTTTTGCCCTACTTCAGTGAAGTCAAGATAACGATACTTGACTTTA
>NC_043010.1:4577744-4597744 GCF_006345805.1 Octopus sinensis | reverse complement strand
CCTTCTGGGTATTAGCGCGCGTCTGTGATGAGTCTATGATTTAAAAAAAAATTTGCCATAATTTTTCCCATTTTTAATGCATTTTTTCGATATTATATAAGGGAAGTAACTCTCTAAAAATGTCTGCGATGAGTCAACGATTTAAAAAAAAATTTACCTTAATTTTTTTTCCCATTTTTAATGCATTTTTTGTGCATAAAGATCTGTCCTCAGATATATTTTTCTACTCATCAGATCCTTTTGTCTTGTTTATTAGCACCTCAGTAAGGTCATTGCAGTAGTAGCTGGAAGAAATGATAGCTACAATGAATATGCCTTCGAAATTTTTTAATGGCACAAAGTCAAATTTAAAGAGTGGAAAAAAAAAAATCGAAAACATATGAAAATTAAACAATCAGACATTTATAAACATTAGCAATTATGATTTGAGTAACACAAAAGATTAAGTAACAAAAAACAAAATTATGAAAGACGCAATAAATTTAGAGGGCAATGGCAATAACAACCCTTTTTTTGCTAACATTGCAAACCAAGAGGAGAAATCAAACTATTCTTTTTCTTTTTCTTTTTTCTTTTTACTTGTTTCAGTCATTTTGACTGCAGCCATGCTGGAGCACCGCCTTTAGTCGAGCAAATCGACCCCGGGACTTATTCTTTGTAAGCCCAGCACTTATTCTATCGGTCTCTTTTTGCCGAACCACTAAGTGACGGGGACGTAAACACACCAGCATCGGTTGTCAAGCAATGCTAGGGAGACAAACACAGACATACACACACACATATATATATATATATATATATATATATATATATACATATATACAACAGGCTTCTTTCAATTTCCGTCTACCAAATCCACTCACAAGGCATTGGTCGGCCCGGGGCTATAGCAGAAGACACTTGCCCAAGATGCCACGCAGTGGGACTGAACCCGGAACCATGTGGTTGGTTAGCAAGCTACTTACCACACAGCCACTCCTGTGCCTATATAAACAAACAGCAGCAAAACTGTTCAGAAATTAAATAACACTAACATATTCAGGAACAATAATAAATTTAATTTATCCTCAACAATTTTTAGTGTTACCAATTTTGAATATATCACTCCTGTTTAAAACCGCTTACCTACTTGAAAATTGCATTTCTAGCTCTACCTTGAAGGAAGCTTTACTTCTTGCACTCAGGTTTTTGTGTTCACCTATGTTGTTTAAACCTCCATTAACAGCACATTATGCAGGTCCTTTCCGTTTTCTTTCATGCTAGGATAAATTGTTGTTGTTGTTGTCATTAAGTTGGTGAGCGGCAAACAAAATGCTTGGTGACGTTTCTTCTGGCTTTTCATTCTGATTCAAATACCACTGAGTTCAGCTTCACATTTCATCCATTTGGGGTCGATAAAATGTGTACCAGTTGAGCGCTGGGATTGGTGTAATCGACTTAGCCCGTTCTCCAAAACTGCAGGCCTTGTGCCAAAATTTGAAACCATCATTATTACGATTATTATCTACACTCACGGAGTGGTTGGCGTTAGGAAGGGCATCCAGCTGTAGAAACACTGCCAGATCAGACTGGAGCCTGGTGCAGCCTTCTGGCTTCCCCAGATCCCGGTCGAACCGTCCAACCCATGCTAGCATGGAAAACGGACGTTAAACGATGATGATGATGATGTTGATGATGACTATCATTATCATCATCATCATTATTATTATTATTATTATTATTATTATTATTATTATTATTATTATTATTAGCATCAATTAAAATAACCAAAGCTAGTTATTTATATTCAGATGTACTAAATAAGATAAATAAAACAATATCTATTCAACCATAACCGTAGCTATGTAGCCATGACTTTACTACTGTTCCATGTACAGACTCAAGTAAAATATCAATTTCTGTGTCTTAATCTCACTAAGTTTTATAGTAAAACTGCTCCGAAACGTATTTACAGCTGTTGCTAAACTTTACATTTTTCTATATTTTCTTCTATGTTATCAGACAATGTTCTGCTATTATGACAAGCTGAAAACATTTGTTTTTCTTCATAGCAATTAATACGGCAGTGATTTTTGTGATGGAATTGACATGTTTCCTAAATCATTACATAAGATGTTACTTTTAATTATTCTAATGTGTATTCAAAATTTTTGTTTTATTCTAAAATGCTTTTAAGGGGGAATTATTAGTTTCCATTCGTGATGTTTTTATTGGGGCTGTTAATCCTTTTTTGTTTAAAACTGCAAGCTAGCAATCAAGCAAATTTTCCTCACAACATATCACCTTTATTTGAATGATCAGAGTTAACTAATTTAATGTCTGCATTTTTAATTAAATTTCTCTGCTAACTGTAACAATGCTTATGGTAATTCCTCAAGGTTACATTAATATACATAACCAAAAACCATCATTAAATTCTAATTCATTCTATTAAACTTACTCTGAAATCTTGAGAAATAAAATCTGTATTAAATATGCAATTCGTTTACCATAAATAATGTTATCTTGTTTGCATAATTGATAATGAGTTACCATCAAGTAAACATTGTCACAACTCTCACCTTAAACATAAATTGAACAGTACACAATTAGAACCCACAAGACTGCTATAAAAAATAACAAATCTCACCACCACAGATGTTAACTCTAGGTAAACACGTGCTCCCAATGCAAGCAAAACTACATTACAAACACTGGTCTTCCTGTTTAGGGCTGGAAAAATTTCATCTGTCAGCAACAAAGAACAAAACACACTCTTTACAGATTTCATATGAGAGTCACAATTACAATGAACTCCAGCTCCAACTTTTTAGACCATAACTAAAGAGATTAGTAAGAAAGGAGTGGCTATGTGGTAAGTAGCTTGCTAACCAATCACATGGTTCCGGGTTCAGTCCCACTGCGGGGCATCTTGGGCAAGTGTCTTCTGCTATAGCCCCGGGCCGACCAATGCCTTGTGAGTGGATTTGGTAGACAGAAACTGAAAGAAGCCAGTCGTATATATGTATATATATATATATGTGTGTGTTTGTGTGTCTGTGTTTGTCCCCCTAGCATTGCTTGACAACCGATGCTGGTGTGTTTATGTCCCCGTCACATAGCGGTTTGGCAAAAGAGACCGATAGAATAAGTACTGGGCTTACAAAGAATAAGTCCCAGGGCCGATTTGCTCGACTAAAGGTGGTGCTCCAGCATGGCCGCAGTCAAATGACTGAAACAAGTAAAAGAGTAAAAGAGAGAGAGTATTACACTCTAGCCTCTGCTTTGTCATTCTACTTTTTCTACCGCTACTGTATTGGCCTCTGTTCTAGAGTTTTCTTTCTCATTTTTCTCTTTTTGAATTTTTGCATATCAGAATATAACAAAGAAAGGGGACAAGCTGATAGCAATTGGTTTCTGTTACTGGGTTAGCAACAACAGCAGCAACAACATTGATGGCAGTTATGATGACAATCAAATATTTCGTAGCCTTCACTTTATACTTTTGGTCATCAACACATGCAAAACAGGAAAAATACCAGAGTTGATATCTGCAATGGCTTTGTGACAATAAAACCTTGAAGGGTCACGTATGTGAGAGACTGTTTGATTTTTAGTTTATAATGTAATAACAGCTCAGCTTGCAAGGAAGACCCTAGCACTGCACACGGTAGGATGGATATTGGCAAAGGGAGAGAAACAAAGTAATAGAATTTAATAGTGGAAATGTATTGGAAAAAATAGCAAAGAAAAAATACAATGTGTGATTATAGAGATAAACTGAGCGAATGATGAGTTTGTGATTTAGAAACAGAAAACCTAGCTTGTTCTGTGATATCACCATTCAGTTAACTCTAAATAACTCATCTTTTTACTCCACTATACCTAGGCTCAATCAACAACTATCTCTTGTCTTTCCACTTCAGAACATTGTTTTTCTGAAATAGCTTACCTACACATTTATTTTATGTAACCATTCACTTGCACCTGTTCAAGAGAAACACTAGCAGTATCAATCTGCCAGTCCCAGAAAACTTGTGAAAGTCATGAGCAGTTCTTCTGTCTGCAGGCTCAATAAATGGTAATTGGTGTTTGATCTAATGGATAGAATAAATTAAAACTTTCTCTCTCTGGTTATATTTTTACATCTTTTACTTGTTTCACTCATTGGGCCACAGCCCTACTGAGGCACTGCTTTGAAGAGTTAACACCTCCAGTTCTTCTTTTTTTTAAGTCTGGCACTTATTCTATCACTCTCTTTTGTTGAACCACTAAGTTACAGCAACATAAACAATCCAACACTAGTTGTCTTGTGGTGATGGTGGTAACACAGACACAAAGATGCACATACACTCACACACACACACATATATACACATACATATATGTATGTGTGTGTATGTGTGTGTGTTTGAATGTATGTATGTATATATAGACAACTGGATTTCTCACAGTTTCTGTCTACTAAATTCACTTACAAGGTATCAGTCAGCCCAGGGCTGTAGTAAAAGGCATTTGTTCAAGGTGCCATGTAGTGGGACTGAACCCAAAACCACATAGTTGCAAAGCAGGTTTCTTAACCTCACAGCCTAACCTGCATTTAATAATAAGTAAATTCTCTTAACATCAAAGATAGAAGAGTCACACAGAAATGATTGACAATTCTATACTAGGTAAGCACATCAAATGGAGAGATTATGAGTGATGGTAGAGTGTAGGGTGAGTGAAAGGTGTAGAATTAACTCAAATGCATCTAAAGGCTTTTGGTGTATGGATTAACATCGAGAAAACGATATACCCATATGCTAATGGCAAATTTTTGTTTTGAGTTTTAAATCAAATTTAGAATCTAGAAAAACTTTTGGGAAGATAACTAGAAAAAGAGATTAATTACTAATTCTAATTTATGGAACTTTAAAAAATACATTGGATAATAAGAAAACAGTAAGGTTAATTGCAGTGAATCATAGAAGAGTTAACATTTCATATTACATCATATCAAAATTAATCTGAAACCACAAAGCCATTATTTATGATTATCAATATGATACATTAATGAATTCACTAAATATTCGCAGATATTTCTGGATTCGTGGCCATCAAAAATAGATCCTTAAAATAAGGTCTGGTCTTGTAAAAATTTTTTGAGAAATACACAATTCTGAATTTAAACTGTGATACTTTTACCATTTATTTTACTGCAGTCATACAGGAGCACCACCTAGAAGGGTTTTAGTCAAAGAAATAGACCCAGAACTTTTTTTTTTAAAGTCTGGTACTTATTCTATTGATCTCTCCTACTGAACCGCTATGTTACTGGGACATAAACACACCGACACTGGTTGTCAGGCAGTGATGGGAGACAAACATAGACACAAAGACACACATACATAGATCTATACATACACACACACAAAGATATACAAATATATCTATATAATGCTCTTAGCTTAGTTTTTCTTTGGGGCTGGTCAGATTGGAGCAATCTCGAGTATAACCAGCCAAAATTGCAAAGATAATCCGGAACTCAACTGAGAAAAGAAAACTCTGAATGACCCGTCCTTGTTTTCTTTGTATCGTCTGTCTAGATGTTTTGTTGTCCCTCGTTTGCATCACCTAACTGCCTGGATGTTTTGCGTTCTTGTCCCATTTTGTATTCATATATATATATGTATATATATATGTATATATATATATATAATATATATATATATATATATATATATATTATATATATATATATATATATATATATATATATATACATACATATATATATACATACATACATACATATATATATATATATATTATATATATTAGAAGTTATCCTTAATTGCTATATATATATATATATATATATATTATATATATATATATATACATACAATAGGATTCTTTCAGTTTCTGTCAACCAAATCCTCTCACAACGCTTTGGTTGGCATAAGGCTATAGTAGAAGACACTTGCCCAAAGTGCCATGCAGTGGGACTGAACCCAAAACCACGTGGTTAGGAAATAAGCTTCTTACCACACAGCCATTCCTTTTTTTCCCAAAACTTTTGTTTTCAACATTATCAACAAATATTCTCAAAATATTCTAAAGATATTAATACTAATTAAGTTTTACTCATATTTCATATCTATGAAATTATGTTACTCATTATGAAAGAAATCTAGCTATACATAAGAATTATTTTTACTAATCACTTTCGGCTGCAAAACCAATGATGTAGTTAAACCAAGGAATTTTTTTATACAACAAACGTTTTCTTATAGCTAAATTCATTCTATGGTTAATGTTTATACCATAGCTCCATTAGAGAGGCAAACTGTTCTGATTTATTTCAACCCTACCTCATAGCTAAAGTAAATCTATATTCTTATTCTGCCAAAAAAGTAGGAAAAAAAACAAAAACAGTCCTGTAATATTTTTTACTCTGTACCTGTGCATTAAAAATCTACTTCATATCTTGTATATTTTTCTTCCCCTATTTCTGTGTATCATAAACATATCAAACAGCCGGGCTATTATTATTTTCTGTTTCTAAATCACAAACTCATCATACACTCAGTTTATCTCTATCGTCGCATATTGTATTTTTTCCCTTTTTTTCTTTTCTTTTCTTTTTTTTTCCAATACATTTCCTCTATTAAGTTCTATTACTTTGTTTCTTTCCCCTTTGCCAATATCCATCCTACCGTGTGCAGTGCTGGGGGTCTTTCTTGCAAGCTGAGCTGTTATTACATTATAAACTAAAAATCAAACAGTCTCTCACATACGTGACCCTTCAAGGTTTTATTGTCACAAAGCCATCACAGATATCAACTCTGGTATTTTTCCAGTTTTTCCATGTGTTGATGACCAAAGGTATAAAGTGAAGGTTACGTAATATTTGATTGTCATCATCATCATCGCTATCATTGTTGTTGTTGTTATTGCTGCTGCTGTTGTTGTTGTTGTTGTTGTTGTTGTTGCTGTTGTTGCTAACACTTAGTGGCTAATTGCTATCAGTCTGTCCCCTTTTCTTTGTGATATTCTCTTCTGCAAAACTTGACAAAAAAACAAACAAACAAACAAATATATAAATAAATAAATAAATCTAGAAAAGTTAGCAAAACACACAGCTTAAACTAAAAGTAAACTCCAGCCAAAAGAGACCAAAAAACAGTCATTCCATTAAGCAATGGCGGATATCTTGCCTGCTTCATAAACCGCTATAAATACAAACAAATATAAACTGATATAAATTGTTACCAAATCTTATCAGTGTTTATTTTTTTCACATCTGCAGTATTGCACTGACAACTGGTTTCAACATTATTGATTGAATCCCATAAAAAATCCATTTGGATTATCCAAGACCCTATATTAGCGAATCCATTTCAGCTCTGGTAATGCCATTTTCAGCCATTTGCCAATTCTTTTTACTTGCATGACACTTCACCGCCGCTCAAAGAAAGCATCTTTGCCCTGTTTAATTTCTCACAGCTGTACTAATATTGAATCACCTTCTCTGACAGATCAAACCACTGCACCGGCAACAACATGAGGATGCTTTTAAGTTTTTAAGGTGCACTTTCCTCGCATCTGCCACTTTTTTTTTTTTATAAAAAAATATTTTTTGCTGTCTTTGTCCCTCTGTTTTCTTCTAGGG
Organism: Octopus sinensis; assembly: GCF_006345805.1. NCBI lineage: Eukaryota > Metazoa > Mollusca > Cephalopoda > Octopoda > Octopodidae > Octopus > Octopus sinensis. The sequence continues at coordinate 4,590,108 of NC_043010.1, read as the reverse complement.
ACAAATATATTTTTGTGTCCTTTTCATATGACCAGGTTTTAATCTAAAAAAAGGGGGTTGGGCAAAAACAACATTTTTTTCCTCCCCGTGTTGACATAAAGGTCAGTTTGCAATGAGCACTTCTCTTAAAAAATCACATCTCCTATAAAAACATCATTTTCTGCATCACAATAAACACAAATATTTGATATGACGACGACGACTGCCACCACCATCACCATCACCACCACAACAACAGCATCCATCACCACCACAACATCCACCATCACCATCACCACCACAACATCCACCATCACCATCACCACCACAACATCCACCATCACCATCTGTAAAACAATCTTCTATCTTTAAGCAGCATTGCAATCTCGACCACTAGTATTGACAACTATAAAGTTCACCACAACCATTCTCCCAATACCAGCTCCTTTCACCACCACCATTACCACTACCACCACCACCACCACCACCACCAAAACCACCACTATCACCACTATCACCACTACCACCACAATCACCACCACCACCACCATCACCACTACCACCACCACCACCACCGCCACCACCACCACTACCACCACTACCACCACCACCACCACCATCATCACCACCACCAAAACCACCACCACCACCACCACCACCACCACCACCCCCACTACCACCACCACCAGCACTATCACCACCACCAGCACTATCACCACCGCCACCACCACCACCACCACCACCACCACCACCACCACCACCACCATCACCACCACCACCACCACCACCACCACCACCACCACCACCACCACTACCACTACCACCACCACCACCAGCATCTCTTTTTTGTCAATACGGGTTATCCTCTCCCCATCAACACTGCCATCATCTCAATACCATTTCTCTCTCCTCACCAAGAACCATTCTTCATGCCTTTTACCACCAACACATATTGTCACAATGCCATCTCCTCCCTCTTAACTAACACATCCTCCATCCCAATACCATTTCTTTTCTCCTTTTCCACCACCACCACCACCACCACCGTGCCATTACCATTATCTTCCTCCTACCCTTATCTCATTGTGCTAGTATCATCTCTCTTCCTCACCACTATGATAGTATTTATACCATTCCTCTTCTCCCCCCACCACCACAACCCTAACTAATATCTACCCTCCCTTCCTCTCCATATCAGCTATCTCAATACCATCTCTACCCCCTATTATTGTCCTGATACCATCCCCGATACCTCATCCTTACTCACACGATATCACCTCTCTTCCCCAGGAGTATCACAACCACTATCTCCATCAGGACCACTGCTATGACCAAAGCCACCATCACCATCACTACTACTACTACTACCAAAAACAACACCACCAACACCATCACCACCACCACCACCGCCACCACAACTACTACTACTACTACCACTATCACCATGACCGTCACTACCACCATCACCAGCATTATCGCGATCTCCACCACTACCATTACTACTATCGCAATCTGTACCGCCACCGCCACCACCACCACCATCACTATCAATACCACTACTACCATCATCATCACTACTACTGCTTTCTATGTCACTACCTCTATGAGCACAATGACCACCACAACCACCACCATGACCCCCTACTAATACAACCAATATCACCACAACCAACATCACTGCAACCAACACCACCACCACTATAAACACCATCAACATCATCATCATCATCAGCAGCAGCAGCATAAAGAATGGTTGGAGCATCTTGGGAATTGTTCAACTCTAATTCTTCTCGCAAAACATATCATTTTACAAGAATATTTACTTTCATAAGAAACGACCAAATTATTTTCTAATATTTCCACAATCATTCATTGATTTGTTATGACATTTTAAAATATTATTCTAATATTGCTAATTTATACTGATTAGGCACAGTTTACAGACATCCTATAATTTCCCTGCGACAGTCTAGTTCTTCATTGTTAGGGCAAGAAAAAAAAATAATGATGGTTTATTTTTCTATGCTTTAAATATTGCAGAATACAATGCAATACAATTCTTAGAATAGAATTGAATAGCATATTTTATATATATATATATATATATATATATCCGTTTTTGTTTTAATAAGACAAACATATTGCAATTGGTTTTGAGTGTTTGAAAGTAATGGTGTATCAAATAAGGATAATGATGACGATGGGGGTAGTGGTGATGATGACGATGATGATGATGATGATGATGATGACAACGATGATGACGACGATGATGATGACGGTGGTGATGATGATAGGCTCCTGCACAATTTCTGTCAATGAGTCTTACTCACAAGGCTTTGACCATTGACCAGTCTAGGGTACTATGGCAGAAGCACATACCTAAAGTACTACACAGTAGAACTGAACTGGAAACTTCAAACTTATGAAGTAAACTCTTAAACCACATGCCCACGCCTGCATCATTATCTAGATGACCAAGTCAGTAGCAGGGGAGGGTGCGCTGAAAGTGTAGCTGCTAGAATAAGAATAGCCTGGGCAAAGTTCAGAGAAATCTTACCTCTTCTGGCAACAAAGGGCCTCTCGCTCAGGGTAAAAGGTAGACTCTATGACGCATGTGTACAAACAGCCATGCTACATGGCAGGGAAACATGGGCCATAACTGCTGAGGGCATGTGTGAGCTCACAAGGAATGAAGCCAGTATGCTCCGATGGATGTGTAATGTCAGTGTGCATACTCAACAGCAGTGGTTTTCAACCAGGGTTCCGCGGAACCTTAGGGTTCTGCCAGCACAGTTCAGGGGTTCCGCAAGAAGTTACAAAACTGCTAAAATTGGCAGTAATTTTTAATTCTCCTGTGCAGATATGTGTGCATAAGACTATTAAATTATTGCCCAGGGGTTCCTCGAGCCAGTGGAATCTTTCCTTGGGGTTCCGCTCCAGCAAAAAGTTTGAAAAGCACTGCTCAACAGAGTGTAAGTACCTTGAGAGAAAAGTTGGACCTAAGAAGCATCAGATGTGCCCTTTTAGGTTCCTTGTGTGTGTACGTTTCTACAATTAGATGAATGGAGCAATTAGTGGGGGAAATGAGTTGTTGACTAGTGTGATAGTCAATGGAGTTATACTTGGTAGTAATATCCGGTGTTGTTAATTGTAATAAATAACGCTGTTTGCGACTGCTAGATAAGTCCTTATGATTACAAATAATGCCCTTGTGAAAAACTGAGGATACTTTTAAAAAGTTAGTGTGATATAATGTATAAATTTGGGCTACGTAAAAGGTATAATAAAAATATAAAAATATAAATAACATGTTATGTGTGGTGAGGGCTATCTACACATTAATATAATTAAAAACCAATTCAGTCAGGTAGCATAGGCTAAATTGCTTATTTAATCACGTTTATGTTAGTGGCCACCCTAGCAATTGGTATGTTAGTCAGCAATCTAACTTTAAAGTGAATATATTACAGAGAATTATATGTCCAGGTGTACAAAATAGATTTAAGATAGATAATTCAGTTAATCAGGGTAGTTTAATTTAATTGATATGTGACGTTAAATCATGCTCTGTAGTAAGGGGGGTGGTTAGAGGAGGTAATCAGATGTTAGGCAGGTCAGCTAGTAACCTGTAATGTAGGTATTAGTAGTATTTAGAGAATAAGAATTTATCTTTATGTAAACGTAAACATGAAAGTTAGACTAATCTGCCCTAATAAATCCGATCTATGTAAGCTAAGTAAATTAATCTTAGATAAATATATTCCTACTATTAAAAAAATCACTCTAGAATTATGGTCAAATACCACAACACCCTTAATTGGTTCTGCAATGTACAGAATAAAACAAATAACCATAGAGAACTACTACTCATCAATCAACCCTATGATTCGAAATAGTACTCTGATTTTTGCTAAAAAAACATAACAAATTGGTAATGAATGTAATTAAGGTAATCATAGAAGCTAGGAAATCCACAATAAAATTCGATAACAAACTATGGGTAAAAATAAACAATCGCTATGGGGGACCTGCACTCAGTACAGGTATCTGATTTGGTGGATATCTACTATCACATTTACACGTAGAATTCCCAGAGATTAGAGGAGGCCTTTACAGAGACGATGCGCTATTTATCCTTAAAAACACCTCCAGTAGGATTCTTGAACTACTAAAGAAAAAATTATATAAGTTCTTTAAATGCTTTGGATTAACAATCACAATGGTTTCAGTCATTCCAACTGTGTTGTATCCTCGGCAAGTGTCTTTAACTAAGGCTTTGTGAAGAGATTTGTTTGATGGAAACTGCAAGAAGCTCATCATACACACACACACACACATGCATGCATGCACACATATACATATATAAATATGTGTGTGTTACTGTCATCTTGTGTTGACATCATGTAATGGTTATAAGCAAGTGCCACCATCATGCAAGATTAAAATTTGTTTTTCCAATAATCTCCTTATATGTTGAAAACATATGAACTGGCATTGCCAATTTCCAATGAAAACATGTCTAGCCACGGGGACATATTATCTTACTTGGAAACAGGAGAATGATAGTGAGAACAAAGGCATTTAGAGATAGAAAATCTTCCTTTATAACTTTTGCTCAACCTATGTGAGAATGGAAAAGTGAATATTAAAATGATGATAATATTGATATGTGTGTGTGTGTGTGTGTGTACATATATATACATATATACATACAAACACACACATTATAATAATGGGAACACACACCCACACACACACATTATAATAATGGCTAGTCCACATTACCCCATAAGGAGCATGGGAACAGTTTCTGGTTTCTCTGGAATATATATTCCTCACTGGATAGGATGCCGGTCCATCGCGGGATTACTAATTTTTACCAGCTGTGTAGACTGGAATGGTATGAAGTGAATGTCTTGCTCAATAACACAATGTATCACCTGGTCTAGAAACCAATGCCAAATTCTTACAATTATGAGTCCAATACTCTAACCACTATGCTATGCACCTCTACACATATGTTAACAATACTAATAATAATTAGCACATCCAATTTAGATCGGATGTGTTGTCTAGATTGCCTCTAACCCTTTTGATACCAACCCACATGAAATCACCTCAGGCTCTATAGTACAAATGTCTTGTTTTCAAAACTTCTGGAACCAAACCTGAGTCACCAAACCTGAGTCACCAAACCTGAGTCACAATTTATGCTCCTGACACTAGTTTAATGATAACTAAAGTCAATTTACTAAATTCTCTGTTATATTTAAAATAAATTAAAAGAAACACAGAGCATCTCAACAGAAATATGGTAACTAAAGGGTTAATGTAATATCAATATCTCGAGACCTTGAAACTCATTTTTGAACTCACAGTTGAAAGGATATGTAATTGCTTATTCTGACCATAAGTGTTTGACTTCTGAAAATGAACCCAACTCGGGTCAAGATCAAGTCAAGTTAATCCCATTCTTTCTGTCAGTGGAAGAGATAAGAACAAGCATTTGTCTAAATTTATCCAAAAATACCTAGCCTCAGCTAGAAAAAAGAAATTGTTAGGTTTGTTAAGGCAGCGAACTGGCAGAATCGTTAGCACGCCGGGCGAAATGCGTAGCCGTATTTCATCTGCTGCTACGTTCTGAGTTCAAATTCCGCCGAGGCCGATTTTGCCTTTCATTCTTTCGGGGTCGATAAATTAAGTACCAGTTACGCACTGGGGTCGATGTAATCGACTTAATCCCTTTGTCTGTCCTTGTTTGTCCCCTCTATGTTTAGCCCCTTGTGGGCAATAAAGAAATAAGAAATTGTTAGGTTTACCTATTATGCAGTTGAATTATCCATATATCCTGTGCAATGCAATTTATATAATTTTTCATTTTATGATTTTGAGAATCGAGACAATAGATTGATTAGATCATTAGAACATGAGATAAAATGGTTTGTACCTTGCAGTATTTAGCTGCAGCTCATTACATTCTGTGTTAAAATTCAGCCACAATCAACTTTGCATATTATTCCTCCAGGATGGATAAATTAGGCACCAATCAATTTTTTGATCTTGAGTCTAATTTAGAAACAATGTGGTGATAAATATGTAAGGCTTTTATGAAACTCAAAATCTGTTTCAAATTATCATATTTTTACCAACACCTTTTTTTCATATTCTAGAAATATATATCTCTTTTACTTATTTACGCTTTTACTTGTTTCAGTCATTTGACTGCGGCCATGCTGGAGCACCACCTTTTAGTCGAGCAACTCGACCCAAGGACTTATTCTTTGTAAGCCTGGTACTTATTCTATCGGTCTCTTTTGCCAAACCGCTAAGTTACAGGGACATAAACACACCACCATCGCTTGTCCAGCGATGTTAGGGAGACAAACACAGACACACACACACATATATATATACATATACATATACATATATACGACGGGCTTCTTGCAGTTTCCGTCTACCAAATCCACTCACATGACTTTGGTCAGCCCGAGGCTATAGTAGAAGACACTTGCCCAAGGTGCCACGCAGTGGGGCTGAACCCGGAACCATGTGGCTGGTAAGCAAGCTACTTACCACACAGCCACTCCTGCGCCTATACATGTAAGGAAAGACGTAGAATGTTTATGATTCTTTTGTTAACCACATTCGTGATCGTCACCATCGTCATCATTGTCATCATTATTACCTATTTCTTTATTACCCACAAGGGGCTAAACATAGAGGGGACAAACAAGGACAGACATAGGTATTAAGTCGATTACATCGACCCCAGTGCGTAACTGGTACTTATTTAATCGACCCTGAAAGGATGAGAGGCAAAGTCGATCTCGGCAGAATTTGAACTCACAACGTAACGGCAGACAAAATACCACTAAGCATTTCGCCCAACGTGCTAACGTTTCTGCCAGCTCGCCACCTTGTCATCATTATTACCATCAAGCTCATCATCAATACCACCACCCACTGCAACTACCACAATCATTATCATCATAGTCATCACCATCATCGTCATCATCATCATCATTAGTGGTTCCCAATTGAGGTCCATATAACCCATATGCAGGGACCCATATAAAATTTTGTTGTTAAAGCTTATGTGCAATATACTGTTCATATTTCAACAATACGCCAAATATTTTAACATATAACCTAATAACATTTAATTATGAAAATGTAATAGAAATTCTTTAAACATTGAATGTTATTGAGAGTCCACCTGAGTAAAAGAGGAATCAAAGGTGGCTTTGCAGTGGGATTGAAACCCAAACCTTATGGTTACAAAGCAAATTTCTTAATCACACAGCTAAGCCTATGCCTATGCTAGGAGAGTGAAATGGCTTCACTTAGAGAAATTAAATCCATTCTACATTGAGTGACTCCATTATTGGCTGTTTATTTCATCAACTTCAGAGTGATGTGAGGACAGCCTCAACTCCAGTGGGATTTGAACTCAGAATAGAAAGCAATGTAGCTACAAAACCCACAAGGTACTCAAACATTTACTTACACCCACCATAAAATTCTTCGAGTAAATCACGTAAAGCCATAGATGTGATGTAAACAGTTGATTCATGATCCGTCTGCTGGATGCAATGTCAAGATGAGTCCAGGGATGAATAAAACTTTCATAAACACACACACACACACGTACACACACACACGCACGCACACACATTTGCACACATACACTTACTCACACAATAAAAGCACTATATGTGTGTGTGTGTGTCTGAGTATTAAAGTACAAGTTAGTATAGACAGATTGATAGATAGATAGACAGAGAGACAGACAGACAGACAAACAGACAGTTAGAGATAGATAGATAGATAGATAGATAGATAGATAGATAGATAGATAGATAGATAGATAGGTAGAAAGAGAGAAAGAGAGAGAGAGAGACAGACAGACAGACAGACAGACAGATAGATAGATAGATAGATAGATAGATAGATAGATAGAGAGAGAGAGAGAGAGAGACAGACAGACAGACAGACAGATAGATAGATAGATAGATAGATAGATAGATAGATAGATAGATAGATAGATAGATAGAAAGAGAGAAAGAGAGAGAGACAGACAGACAGACAGACAGATAGATAGATAGATAGATAGATAGATAGATAGATAGATAGAAAGAGAGAGAGAGAGAGAGAGAGAGAGACAGACAGACAGACAGACAGACAGACAGACAGATAGATAGATTGATAGCTAAGTAGACTGATGTATATATGTATGTATGTATTTATGTATATAAAACAGAAACACAGTAAAGTGCACAACAGGTAACTAAATCAGGCTCAGTCAAGGGCGCCACCAATTCTGGTATCCTGTATAGTGAATATGTAGGGTACCAAACTTGGGATAGGTAAGAGCATGGAGAACAAGCCAAATATGAGAAAAAGGGTAAAATAAGCCCAAAAAACTGGTGTGGTATTCAAAGCTTTATTGGACATTCACGTATTTCAGCAAGACGCTGAAATAATTATGCAGCAAGTGGAGATGTTATAGAATCGTGCATTTCACCTCATCAGTGTTCAATTATGAATACAATACTTTATGTTGGAGCCCCAAATATATACACTTTTACCATTATGCAACTGATCGAATTTCACAGGGCATATGAATAACAGACAAAGCATCACATCAAGTAAGTCAGAACAATACCATGCTTCAAGCAAAGCCAAAACTTGAGAACTCTCTCTCTTTCTCTCTCTCTCTATATATGTATATGTATATATATATATGGAGTCAAACTAGGGACAGCTGATGAAGGGGAATTTTCCTTGTATTGTTTGTCTTGTACTCTGTTTTTTCGTTGTTAAAAAAAAGTCCGTTTCCATGTTTGTTTTTACGTTTTCGTTTCTCGTTGAGTTCTACATCTATTTGTGGTGTCCTGTACTCACATATATATACTTATATATGCATGTATATATACGTGTAGATGTAGGTACGTACATATATGTATGTATGCATATATTTTTTTTATTAATTTATATATATATATATATTCTTTTATTCTTTTACTTGTTTCAGTCATTAGACTGTGGGCATGCTGGAGCACCACCTTGAAATATATATATATGTATATATCTATATCTATCTATATTATATATATATATATATATATATATATATATATATATATATATATATATATATATATGTATGTATGTATGTATGTATGTATGTATGTATGTATGTATAAGGTTTGTCCACCTTCAGATTTCCCCCTGTGCTATACAGTAGTAGTATTATACATACTGTGTTTGGGCTTCATGTGTAAATAGATAACTGAAATTTTTTTTCTTTTCTTGTTGACTCCAAATCTTTTCAGTTATATATATATATGTATATATATATATATATATATCATTCTGTCTCACTTTTTGGTTTTGATAGAGCTGTGGTGTTGTTCTGAATTCCTTGATGTGATGCTATTACTGTAAGTATATAATCAAATATGTGAATGTATGCATATAAGCATGTATGCATGTACACATGTATACTTATATACATATATATATATGTATGTATATATATATACATATATATATATATATATAATATATATATATATATATATATATGTATGTATATATATATATATATATATACATGCACATATATACACATATACACACACACATGTATATACGCGCATATAACATATGCATGTATCTGTATGAGTGTGTGCATGGGTGCATGCATGTGTTTGCGAAATGTTCACAGATACAGATAGATAAACACAGAAAATGAAAATGAATAGTTATATAAGGAAAGAGAAAGAGAGAGCGAGAGAGAGAGAGAAAGAGAGAGAAAGAGTGAGTGAATGAGAATGAGCGAAAAAGAGTGAGAGAATTAGTTATATATACACACAACTGTACGTACACACAAACACACACACAAAACACAGGAAACCAATATACCACCAATGCAGTTTATCTCTAAGAGGATTCAAACATCTTATTGTTCACATAGGGAGATTGTCTTCTTTATGAACTCATAACCAACACTTGCTTTAATATCATTCATGCACACATCTTACAAATGATAACCATACCCTACATATTCCTTCTGGGTGAGCTTACAGATGATCACTGCAGTGATATTTATGCTAAGTAGTGAGGAATTATTTAAAATGGTTCCTTTTGATTTAGTACCAAAATAAGCTTCTGACAGACTTAAGTTTAAGAAAACAAAAGAACAATACATGAGATGCTAAATTGCGGCTCCATTTGAACAGTTGACTGTCTTAGAATTATCAAGATACTAAATTTCTTGTTCCTGTGTTATTACAAAGGATATGTTATGTTTCATACGAAGATGCTTATGCAAATATATACATGCATACTTATGTGTTTTTATCTCTTATTTTTTATTTGTTTCAGTCATTGGACTGTGGCCATGCTAGAACATCAAGTTGAAGTGTTTAGTCAAACAAATAAACCCCAATACTTCATTTTCAAGTCTGATTTTTATTCTGTCAGTATCTTCTGCCAAACTGCAAAGATACAGAGTTGTAAAGAAACACTCATACATACATACACACAGTTTCCATCTACCAAATTCACGTTCAAGACACTGGTTGGCCAGGGCTATAGTAGAAGACACTTGCCTAAAATGTCATGAAGTAAAACTGAACCCAAAACTCTATGGTTGCAAAACGTGGTCCTTTACCACACAGCCATGCCTTTACCTACACACCCACACATACATATGTACATATATAAGCATGCATGCATATATAACAGGTTGAGTAAAAAGTAAGAGACGCTTCGAGCTGTAAAGAATTTGTACCAAATTTTTACAGAGTTTTGAATTGTTTTAAACATGTCTTTTGCAGTTGTCTGACAATACAGACATAGACTTGCCCAAATGCATCAATAAATTAACAAGGATATTTTTTTCACCATTGTTACAATTATCTGAAATGGTACTGTCAAAGCACGATGTTCAATCAATTTTATCATTTACCTTCGAAAAGGCCCTAATGCATCTGAAACTGTTCACAATATCAACAAAACATTTAGTGAGAAAATGATAGCGAGTGGTCAGCTTGAAGATGGCTTAAACAATTTTGCAGTAGAAACTTGAGCCTTGAAGATTGTGAGTGCAGTGGACGCCCATCTGTCATCAATGATGGTCAATTAAAAACCATTATTAAGAAAGATCCACCTAAAACCACTCGAGAACAGACAAAAGAACTTCAAGTTAGTCAGAAAACTCCCTGCAACCATTTGCATGCGATCAGAAAATCAAAAAAGCTTGACAAATAGGAACCATGGGATTTGACTGAAAATCAGAAAATGTGCAGATATGAAATTTGCTTCTCGCTTTTTCTCTGTAACCAGACCGATCCGTTTCTAGACTGTATCGTAAGTTGTGAGGAAAAATGGATTCTGTGTAATAATGAAAAACTTTCTTTGCAGTGGCTGGACCAAAATGAAGCACCGGAAACCTTCCCTAAACCTGAGTTCTTCAAAATGAAGGTTATGGTGACTGTTTGGTGGTGTACTGCTGGATTCAGCCACTATAACTTCTTAAAACCCAGAAAAACCATTACTGCAGAAACATATTACCATGGAATTGCCAAAATGGACGACAAACTGCAACTCCTCTGTCCCAGACTGGTCAACAGAAGAGGGCCAATCATTCTTCGTGGCAACATTCAACCACACATTCCACTAATGACAATCCAGAAGTTGAGGGAACTTGGCTACAAAGTTCTTCCCCACACTCAGCTTATTCCCAAGACCTTTCTCCTACTGACTACCACTTTTTGAAGCACCTTGATGGTTTCCTGTGAGAGAAGGAGTTCAAAATTCAAACCAATGCTGAAAGTGCATTCAAAGAGTTCATAAGCTCCAAAACACCAGATTTTTATGTTACCAGAATAAATAAACTTGTAACTCATTGGCAAAAATGTGTTGAATGTAATGGTATTTACTTTGAGGAATAAAATATTGTGATGAATTTCATGTTTCAAAAGGTTGCTTACTTTTTACTCAGCCTGATATATATATATTTATATTTACATGCATGATTATCTATCTATCTATCTATCTATCTATCTATCTATCTATCTATCTATCTATCTATCTATCTATCTATCTATCTATCTATCTATCTATCCATCTATCTATCTATCAATATATATATATATATATATATATATATATATATATATATACATTCAAAATGTGACCGCGTGTGTACTGTTGGCGATTGTTTTTCCTCTGTCTTCCCTTCTCTGGATCTTTCCTTCTCCTATGTTTCCGACGAAGAGCTCTGCTCGAAACGTTAAACCCTCCTTCTTCCTTTCCTTCCTGAGCATCCAATAATACTATATTTGTTCCACGTCCTCGCGTTGTTGTGTTTTCT
>NC_043010.1:4547744-4575244 GCF_006345805.1 Octopus sinensis | reverse complement strand
AAACATAAGTATAAATAACACATATATACATATATATGCATGTGTGTGTGTGTGAGTGTATAATGAGAGACAATTAGACAGACAGAGAGAAATGGAGGTAGACACGGAAAGAAAGAAGGAAAAAGAGAGGCAGTGACAAAGAAAGAGAGTCTGGTGGATAGAATGACAGAGTGGAATGTGCATATGTATATTATTTTTATATACATATTTATATATTGTAAGATTTACATTATAAAATATTTTGGTATTTTCTTGAATATATATATATATATATGTATATATAAGGAATATCTAATATAAAAGACAAATGTCTATACATGCATATATGTATATATATAAATACACGCATATATATATGTGTGTGTGTGTGTTTGTATATATGTTTGAACAATATCATTTAATGTACAATATATTTTACACAAATTATTGAATATCTATTATAATATATGCATTATATGTTATATATAGTACATACACAAAATAAATCAGAAATGTGTGTGTGTGTATATATTTGTACACACAAACATATATGTACACACACACACACATATATATAGATGACATACATTCACGTATGTATGTAGCTACACACATGCAAATACAATTCCATCATATGTATATATACTTGTGTAATATATACAAACACAACACCTCTTGCAGCCATCAGAAATACTTATTTAGTATAATATTCAATGTACAACCGAGAATGGAGAAATGAATAAGGTTTCTTTCCTGTATGTTCCAATGAAAAGAAGGAAAATATTTCATGCAATTACATACACAAAAGCCATTCGTACTTGTTCTATGGGTCCATTATTTTGTATTGATGAAGGAAAACATTCTCAATTGTCTATAGAGAAGGCCTGGTAATATCTATTTAGAAGAAAGAATCGACTTTAGAACCTCACCAAGGATTGTCATGGAAATTCAAATGAAATCGCCATTTGAAAGACTTCATCAGCCAACTTCTCAGCCTAGTATGGAAAAAGATTCAAGAGACGGAAAAAGAAGAAAAAAAAGGGTGGGGAGAAAAAATTTCTATAGCTTAAAGGCCAATATATTCATCACCCACTACATATATCTAGTATGTGTGTGTGTGTATATATATATATATATATATATAGTATTCATGTATGTATGTACATATATATGTATATATATATACATATATATATATACATATATATATATACATATATATATATATATATATATATATATATATATATATATATATACATACATATATAAACATTGGTAGGTATGTATACAAATTTCTGCATAAGCTAGTGTTAGTAAAATACATGCGCACATTGACAAGCACTCATATACGTAGATCTTTTTTTTTCTATATTTTCACAAAGAAATTGTTTAGAGAACTTTGTTTTTTGTTTTTTTACTTTTCTCTTTAATCAACCGAACTCACAAAATATGGAAAGCTCTTTATCTGCTGACTATTTCTGAAATAAAATCACTTCGCTCTTTCGTTGCTTCTCTTTTTATTAGATATCTTCCCTGAATAAATTTATGGACAAAATCTTGAATTTTTCTTCTTTTTCTTTTTAAAGTAAGTTAGCCTTAATGCATTATATTAGAAATGTCTATCTATTTCTCACTGAATGTGAATTTTCTTTTAGCTTTCATTTCTAATTGATGTGTAAAGCTATTTTCACTATCTTAATACACAGAGCCAAACACATAACTCTCTGTCTGTCTGTCTGTCTCTCTCTCTCTATGTGTATATATAAACATATATAATTGTATATATAATATCTATATATATACATATATACACACAATATATATATACAATATCATCATCATATATATATATACATATATATATATATATATATATGTATATACATATGTATACACACACAATACATGTTCAAATATACTTATATGTGTGTGCATGTGTGTTTTATATATGTGTATCATCATCATCATCATCATCATTTAGCGTCCGTTTTCCATGCTACCATGGGTTGGACGGTTCAACTGGGGTCTGTGAAGCCAGAAGGCTGCATCAGGCCCAGTCTGATCTGGCAGTGTTTCTACGGCTGGATGCCCTTCCTAATGCCAACCACTCTGCGAGTGTATATATATATAAATGCCAGCACCGCCTTGACTGGCTTCCGTGCTGGTGGCATGTAAAAAGCACCAACCAATCGTGGCCGCTGCCAGACTCCCCTGGCATGTAAAAAGCACCCACTACACTCACAGAGTGGTTGGCATTAGGAAGGGCATCCAGCTGTAGAAACACTGCCAGATCAAGATTGGAGCCTGGTGCAGCCTCCTGGCTTCCCAGACCCCGGTCGAACCGTCCAACCCGTGCTAGCACGGAAAACGGACGTTAAACGATGATGATGATGATGATGATGATATATATATATATATAGATAGATAGATAGATATAGATAGATAGATAGATAGACAGACAGACAGACAGACAGATAGATAGATAGATAGACAGACAGACAGACAGATAGATAAATAGATAGATAGATAGATAGATAGATAGATAGATAGATAGATAGATAGATAGATAGATAGATAGATAGATAGATAGATAGATATAGACATGGCAGGTCTATGTGCATCCATAAAGTGCTTAGCTTTACAACATTTCTTCAGATCTTAAGTGTGTAGGCCAATGGGTCTGAAGCTGTAAACCTAAGTGCTTTATGGATGTGAAACCCAGGCTAACCCCATAGACCAGCCATATCTATCTTTATCTATATACTCTGCTGCTCTATAACTTAGAGTGTGCTCCTCTTTTAGATTTGTAATTTACTGATGATAGAGAGACAGATAGACTGAGACAGAGAGACAGACAGACAGACAGAGACAGAGAGAGGGAGACAGACAGACAGACAAACAGAGACAGAGACACACATAGATGCATATACATACATATATATACATATAGATATGTTATATTTGGATGTGTGTGTATGTAAGTGTGTTTGTGCGTCTATGTGTGTATGTGTGTGTGTGTGTGTGTGTTTACATGTATTGTTTTATTGTATTCTTTTACTGGCTTCAGTTTTTGGTCTATGCCCACACTGGGGCACTGTACTATTTAATGTATAGTCTATTACATAAAACTTCCTTGCTTATTTTTATCGTTATTTTTTGTTACTTTGTGGATAGATGAGAGATAAAATTTGCAAGGATAATAGAAATTATCTGAGTATTAGCCTTTATAGCCTGGTGACTGTGTCTGCTATATTATAAGGGAAAAGGTATGAGAAAGTGTCATAGCAAAATTGGCAGACCACTGCCAAGGTCAACTTTGCATTTCCTCTTTCTGGATTCTATAAATTTATATACTAATCAAAAATTAAGTTCATCACAATTAATTATTCTCTTCTCAAAAATGTAATTCGTATGGTGGTGGTGGTAGTGGCTATTTGCACTAGTAAAGTTAATTTTTCATATTGCTAACATTACAGTATTTCTTGCTATCTTTCAGGCAAGAGGGAAGGATGTGCACATGCAGTACCCTTCCAAGGGCCTTCAGAACTATTAGGAGATGGGTGGAGAGTGTTTTCAAATAATTTATTTGGCTCAAATGCTTGCAACTAAGTGTACTTCATTTATTTAACCAAACATGGGTCGGCAGGGTTGAAATTACACAAAAGCTATTGGGGTCCCAAAGGACCTTCTTTCATCTTTACAACTATGGTAGGATTTGAACTCAGAGCAAATAACTGCAAGGCATATTTTAGAAACTTTTTACTAATCTTCCAGTTCACTGCCTTGGATTGTAACTTTTTATTGACCTCTAAAATGGAAAAGTTGACCTCGGGGAGGGATTTGAACTCTGAGTGTTGAGTATATATATATATTATGAGGTAATCTATCTAACATTCTAAAGACCCAAAAGACTCTCAGGAACTCAAAGGGTACTGTCAGTTTTCTACTTTTCTCACTGCTTCAGTAGATTCCCATGACTTTCTGTCACAATCCAATTCTATTATTATGAATTTGAATTAGCAGCTTTGGTCATAATGAATCTCTAATTAGCTGATTACACACCCATGGACGCTGCCACTATGGATGTATTGCAGTTACTCTCTTGATAGAGCTTGGTGATCCTGACCGTTGATCTTGGAATCCTCTGCTCAGCAGCAATGTAAGAAGCACTGTTGGCTCAGTTGAGCTCTTCCACTACCTCTTCATAATCCATCGTGCTGCCGTTTCATGACCACATGGTATCGCTGGCAGGGCAGATAAATGGGTGCTATGCCTTGCCACAGGGCAGCCTGTAGCTATGTTGTATTGGAATAGATTAACCCCTTTGTTGCTACTGACTACCATGAAATATTCATACAGTGTCTTCATGTAGAAAATTTTATTTGTTACTTTATTTTTCTTGAGCCACAGGAGACATAAGGCTGGTTACACAGTTTTCATGACATAAAAATTACCAATATCACATTTCCCCAGAATGGAATACCAGTTCACTGCGGCATTCAATGCCAGCAATTCTGAGGAGAGAGAGAGAGAGCCTTTCAATTACATTGGTCCTGGTACTTAACTGGTACTTTATTTCATCTTGGAGGCACATGGCTTAGTGGTTAGTGTGCTGGGCTCATGATCCTATGATTGTAGTTTCAATTCCTGGATTTGGTAACACATTGTGTTCTTGAACAAAACACTTCGTTTCACATTGCTTCAGTTCACTCAGCAAAAATAAGTAATTCTGCGATTACTGGGCATCCAACAGTAGAAAACCATGCCAAATCAGACAGGAGTCTGGTACAGCCTTCCAGCTTACCAGCCATGATCAAACCATCCAACCCATGACAGCATGGACAACGGATATTAAATTATGATTAATATAATGATATATATATACATGTGTGTGTGCATATATATATATATGTATATGTATAATTATATACACCCACATGCACACACACCACACACACACACACATATATGGCAGCAGCAGCAGTGGTGGTAAATGTGGTGGTGGCTGCACAGCTGTGATGGTGGCAACAGTGGCTGTGTTGGTGGCAGTGGTGGCTGTTTGGTGGTTGATGGTGGCAGAAACGTTAGCACGCCGGGCGAAATTCTTAGCGGTATTTCGTCTGCCGTTACGTTGTGAGTTCAAATTCAGCCGAGGTCAACTTTGCCTTTCATCCTTTAGGGGTCGATAAATTGAGTACCAGTTACGCACTGGGGTCGATGTAATCGACTTAATACCTATGTCTGTCCTAGTTTGTCCCCTCTGTGTTTAGCCCCTTGTGGGTAATAAAGAAATAGGTGATGATAGTGGTGGTGGTTGTGGTGGTGTCAGTGGCAATGATAATGATGATACATTATTAGTACAACACTAATAAAAGCTTACAAATTGTGTAACAATTTATTTTAAGTGTTGTGCCATGTCCATCACCAGATATTCCTCTTAGTGCTTCCAGTTCCAGTTTTAAAACCATGTAAGCTGTGCAATTTATTACTTTAAACAAGTGTGGCATTGCATAAGTAAGAAAACAGATGTACATAAATCATCGTGCTCTTTTAGTATGGAGAGGGTTAGTCTGTCCAGAATAATTTTCTCAAGGTACACTTCATGAAGAGGAAGTCTTTCACTGGCGTTCCAGTAGCTCGCTAAATTACAAAATATGCTAAGAGGTGTACAGAAAGCAATGATGAAGAATTGAAATAGAATATGATTAATGACAGCAAAACCAATTTTCTAGTTCACAAATGTGATAGCATGGTTAAGTTAGTTGGAAGAGGCAATCACTTTGACCATTCAGTCACAACAATTATTGCTAATGACCATCATGCAAGAATAAAATATTTAACACCCAGATGTTTGCAAAAAAAAAAAAAAAAAATTGGAGAATAAATCAATAGTCATTAGGGATGAGCACAATAACAAGAGAGGGAGAGAGAGAGAGAGAAAGAGAGAGAGAGAGAAAATGAGAGAGAGAGAGAGAGGAAGGAGCTGAAGAAGATAGCATGTTAACGGCAGACAGCTCTGAAAGGGTTGAATTTAAGGTATGCATGATTATAAATAAATAATACATTGACATAAAGTCTCAGAGAAATATACAGGTAGAAGTAAATGCAAATATAAGGTGTAAAAGTGTGATGTTCATACCATTCCTGAACGAAATTGTTTTGGAATATTGTTTGAAATTGAGCCAGAGTGATGTTCATGCCTTTCCTGATTAAAGTTGTTCCAGAAAATTTATTGAAATCAAGCCAGGGACTTCGTTATTCTTTTAAACACTCTACAGCTTACAGTTTCCAATTCATTTTGAAAATAATTAAGGAGCTGATAGGATTTAGTAAAAGAACAAAGTTTTTCCTTTTTATTTCCAATGTTTGGAACACAGCACAACAAAAGCTTCTTACTTAAAATTAACCTTCAATGCACTGATTAGATTTTTACCGCTGATGTAGCATGTTAATGCTACACAAATCAATTCTTCCGACTTCTTTCTGTTGGCAAGTAAAAATAAAATGAGCACTCTATATCGTATGAAATGCAGAAAATTTCGGAAAGTACCACATTATCAAAAATTGATCATCTCAGCTCCCCCATCACAAGTGCATATGCACAGGACCAAGTACTCAGTTCCTGCACAATAGACCGCTCTTACGTTACAAGGATGTTTGCAAAAGGGACATGAAGGCCTGCAACATCAATATTAGCAGTTGGGAGGCAGTTGCCGGCAACCGTGGAGACTGGCGACATACCGTAAGAGAGGGAATACAAAGGAGTGACAGAGAGAGAGAGGAGAAATGGAAAGACAAGAAAAGACGTCAACAAGAAACTATGGCATTACAACCAGCCAGGAACAGTCTTCGCTATATTTGCGGTACCTGCCAGAGGGAGTGTTTGTCCAGGATAGGACTACACAGCCACAGCAGGAAATGTATCAGGACATATAAATGTAAAAGCCGGACTAGACTACTTTATGCGCAACTCCATTGTCTCCCGAGACAAAAAGGATGCCAACCAAAGGTTAAATTGGAAGGTTTTTTTAAATTCAAATATATAAACAGTATAAAACAGGAAGTTTTGTAGACTAAAAACTAGGTACAATCTTAGATGATTGATATGAAAGGGTTAACAGAGACCAAATTATGACAAGATGACTTTCATTGACACTATAAGTAAATAAGGTAAATTAAGAAAATGATAAAAATGGAAAATAAAAGTATTGGAATAAAGTAATATTGAATAGTTTCTAGTTGTGGTGTTGCTTTTGTGATGTATTAGTATCAGAAATAATATCAAACTGGTTGGTGGCTCCCAGCAGATAGAATTTATTGTTTCGTAAAATCTAGCAAGAATTTTTATAGATTTTCTAGAATTGTACTTTCACACTTAGTTAAGAAGTAGTTTAACAGATGAGATATTTTGTTGACTTCAGATCCTTTCAAGATATGAGTTTTGCAATGAGATGTACTTTCAGTGGTTATTATTATTATTATTATTATTATTATTATTAGTAGTAGTAGTAGTAGTAGTAGTAGTAGTAGTAGTAGTAGTAGTAGTAGTTGTATTATTATTATTATTATTACTGCCAGATCTGACTGGCCTGGTGCAGCTTTCGGGCTCCCCAGACCCCAGCTGAACCGTCCAACCCATGCTAGCATGGAAAGCGGACGTTAAATGATGATGATGATGATGATGATGATGATTATTATTATGATTATTATTATTATTATTATTATTATTATTATTATTATTAGTAGTAGTAGTAGTAGTAGTAGTAAATATAAAAATTATAATAATAATAATAATAATAATAATAATAATAATTTGGCAATTTATAAGGTAAAACCAATTTCAGCTCAATCTTTATTAGCGAGGTCAAACCAACAGGTACATAGATAATCATAAAATAGAGATCAATAATGAAACTTAATCGTCTCCTATTTTTGAATGACTGTTCCTTATTTTTATATTTTTTTATTTTTTTATTTTTTAACTTTAACTTGTTTCAGTCATTAGACTGCGGCCATGCTTGGGCACGAGCTGTGTCCATGCCGGGGCACCGCCTTTTTTCTTTTTTTTTTTGTAAAGTCTGGCACTTATCGGCCTCTTTTGCTGAACTGCCAAGCTATGGGATGTAAACACACCAACACCAGTTGTTAGGCTGTGGTGGGGTACAAGCACAAACACATAAGCAAAGACACATCAATATGCACACACATTCACACACACATTCACACACACACACACACACACACACACAAGCTCCTTTCAGATCTCAACTACCAAGTTCACTCCCAAGGTTTTGGTCAGCCCAGAGTTATAGTAGAAGATTCTTACCCTAGTGCCATGCAGTGGGACTGAACATGGAATCATGTGGTTAAGAAGCAAATTTCTTACTACACAGCCATGCCTGCCCCTATACTTTTTGAGTAGTTTTGTCTTAGGGAAAGATCATTTTTTTAAAGACAGATGAAACTCATGTGGGATATGTTCTTGGATAACTGCAAGTCTGTTGACTTCAGGAAAAATAAACAAATAATAGTACCGTAAATCCTCGAGTATAGTCCACCCTTGAGTATAATATGCAGGGAATTTTTAGGGGGCTGTACCGCTGTCAAAACCTAAATCTTGATTATAATTCGCACCCCTTCTCTATATAACGTCCTTGGTTCATAAAAGTGTATACTGTAACGTCCTTTATTATTATTGTATATATATAACATAATGCAAACGTGTAGCATTTTTGTGTATTTTGTTTGCAGAAAATAAAGAAATAACAGTAATAACTTTTAATAAATGTTGCTTACTGCAAGTTATTGATGATTCTTTTATGACTTCATTGCTTTCAGGCTTAGCTTAAGGTATTTTCGCGCCCGACATCACAAAATGCATCTGAATAAACATTGCTGGATAGCAAATAGAGACTCGGACAGTGCTTAGAAAATAATTTTCATTTTTAACCTCGTATATAATACACAATAGGGATTTTGGCCTTTAAATTTTGGGAAAAAAATGCGGATTATACTCGAGGATTTACGGTAAATAAATAAATATATTAAAAAAAATATAGGCAATGACAGAATTCTAGAAGGACGACATTTTAGAAAGGGAAAGTCAGTAATGGTGGTTGTTAGTGGGGGTGGGGAGGTCTCTATTTGAAAGGGTCAAACCATCACCTGAATTGAGGTGGCACAAGATGAGGCAGCTCTGAGAAGCCGAAACGCTTGTATTCGTTGCATAGAATCCCATCAGTGAATATTGTTTATATATTTGTACATGTATGTGTAGGCCTATATATGATATATTTCAGAGGAAGACTACCTGTTGTTCATGCATGTAAGTCCTCTCTCTCTCTCTCTCTCTATGACACTGTTGTCTATCCAATGGAAAGGCTTCTAAATTGGATGGATATAGTTTGGTATTAGTGTCATTGCAGAATAAAAAGAACTGGAACAGATATTAGTTTCAAATTTTGGCACAAGGCCAGTAAGTTCAGCAAAGTGGATAAGTCAATTATATCGATCCCAGTGTTCGACTGGCACTTATTTTATCGACCTTGAAAGAAGGAAAGGCAAAGTCAACCACAGTAGACTTTGAACTCAGAATCTAAAGATGGATGAAATCCCACTAAGCATTTTGCCAGGTGTGCTAATGATTCTGCCAGCTTGCTGCCTTAGAATTGAAACAGATACTGCAAGGCATCTAAGCCACCTCTCTTATACTTCTAACATCCCACTGTCCTGAATTGGTACATTTTTACCAGCCTAACAGAATCAAGAGCAAAGATGACTTCAGCAGGATTTGAACTCAGAGTTGGCAAAATTCCACAAAGCATTTTATCCAACATTCTTAGAACTTTGCCAACTTGCTGCCTTCATAATCGGCCTATAAAGAATTATAGATATTGAGAAGTAGAGAGGGTTTTTTTATGGAAGAACAATGAAAAGAATTAAATGGATTCGAGAAAAGAAATCAAAACTAAATGACATTCTGGACTTTATAAAAGCACTGAAATGGATGTTTGATGGTATATGCAAATGAAAGCTAACAGATTGGATTCCAAGAGACTATAACAGAAAGCAAGGTTGACATTGAACAAAATTGCAGGATGGATTGGATAGATTTGACAAAATTGGATATTGAAAATTCAAGAACTAAAACTTATTAAGAAATACAAAATACAACTCAGCAATGGAAAAGTAATGGCTGATATTATTGATCATTGATTGATTGATTGATTGATTTCATGGGAAGAAATAAATAAAAATAAACAGAATAAAAAAAAAAAGTGGAGCTATATTTTTTTCTAAAAAGTGAAAAGCTCAGAAATAAGAATCTTATTACTTAATTTTTACTGAAGAGAAATACCTCTGTCAAATTAGAGTCATGAGAAAGAGACAGAGTAATTCAATTTATCTGCATTATACAACTTCTGCAGAACAGAAAAACACCATGGTTTCTATATACCCATGAGGATTCTCTCTGTCTCTCTCAATGTGTGTGTGTGTGTGTTGTGTGTGTGTGTGTGTGTGTGTGTGTGTGGTGTGTGTGTGTGTGTGTGTGTGTGTGTGTGTGTGTATATAAAGTCCAACCCATGCTAGCATGGAGAACGGATGTTAAACGATGATGATGATGATGATGATGATATATATATATATATATTATATATATATATATATATATATATAGAGAGA
Source organism: Octopus sinensis (assembly GCF_006345805.1). NCBI lineage: Eukaryota > Metazoa > Mollusca > Cephalopoda > Octopoda > Octopodidae > Octopus > Octopus sinensis. Next base: position 4,564,579 of record NC_043010.1, on the reverse strand, counting down.
GAGAGAGAGAGAGAAGAGAGAGAATTACTATAATGTATATGAAAACCATGCCATTTTTCTGCTCTACAAAAGTTATCTATAATTCTCTATTATTCTAAATGTATTGTGCCCCAAGAACCCTGTTAAAGTTTCTGCAATTTCATATGAAGGACAACAAGGGTCCAAAACAGTGTGTTCTTCATCCCTGAAACCACTTGTATTTACTAAATTCTGCTTTTGACAAATTGTTGCCAACGGTGACCACCACCATTTATCTTGGTTTTTGTATTTTACCCTATCTTAGTTCACCAGCAAATGCATAATATAAAAGGCTACAGAAGCTGAATGACAAGTCTTGAAGCACAACTAATGCCAATATGAAAAATCTGGGATTAAAACAATGGCAAAGATGCTGGTAATTATTACCATTATCAAATACACGCACACACACACACACACACACACACACTATCAGTGACTGTATGAGCCTTTGCTAGTATTATTCAGGAGTTAGCACTGATGCAGCCAGCATCTCTCAACTTCTACACATTCTCTCTACTTGTAGTTCTTCATCTGACTGTCACTATTTACAGCCCAAACTCATCCACACTATTTAGATTAAATGAAATAGAAATCTCAATCCTTTGAAAATATTTTCCAAATTCACAGAAGAAAAAATTATAGAACATAAATGAAAACATTGGTGTTTTGACTTAATTTATACTCTACTTTCAATTTATGTTCCTGAAAATTATATTAATTTTCAAAGAATTCTATTACTAAACATGGTAAATGAAATATATATATATATATAACTCAGAATATATTGAACTGAATATTCAGGTCAGTAGGTTAACCAGTTTGAATGTTAACTCATCTGTGTAAGTCTATATGTAAATAGATAGCAGGGAAAATAATATTGAAAACATGAAATAGCAAATATATTGGCATTATTATTTACTTTCCTAACCTAAAGTTAGAACAGCTTTTACTGGAGCAGTGGTATTTAAATCAACCATGCTGTTTCTGATCAGGATAGAAGGTGGCAGTTTTCAATAAATGTAGCTTAGTGTTCAATGCAATCAATTAGAAGACACTAGAAGACAGTGATGTAGGGTAAGACCTCATAGTATTGATTGAAAGAGATCTAAGGCAAATGGTAAGAGGATTTACGCCATTAACAAAGCCAATCAAATGCTCTGCTGGTTGAGTCCAGCAGTGGTCAGCCAAGAGAAAGATATATCAATTGGTCTGTATTAAAACTAGATACATTCACATTTAGAATATGCAGAAGCAGCATGGTAACAAAATCTGGCAAAAAATGTAAATTCCTTGGAAGCAGTTCAACTGTATGGAATCAAATCTAAACCTCATGATGAGCTGTGCACTTCAGAATATGCCAACTGCCATCTTTGCCTGACTGCTGCAGCTGGGGAGTTGCTATTGGAGTCTGTTAGACTCTGAATAATGTCTCAAGACTCAATGCAAGCCTCTTCCAGGAGATTAGGCACCAGATTAGCGTGAGAGCAAATGGGAGAGGGGATTATTTTCCAAGTCCATGCAAGTAAAAGTGTTCTGCAAGAATCGTTCAAACTGAAGGCGGTGATGCAGAACAAACTAGCGGACAATATCAGCAAAAGCAGTGCGGTGGATAAATTTGAAAGGGTAGAGGGAAAGCTGCAAATAATAGATCGATAACAACTCCTGCAAAATAAAATCTATGGAATAGCATTTATGATACATGTCACAATCAAAATATCTTGATTTTAATGTCATTTCTTTTCATAAAACAGTAGCAGCAACAGCAGCAACAAATAAAATAACCATATTCAGATGTACATGAACTGAAATCGATATTAAAAATAACTGATAATTTTCTTTATCATATGATCACTTCGAAGATGAAGAAACAAACAAACAAACAAAGAAAAAATAAAAGAATATCATTCAAATTTATAAATAAAAGTTTTTATATATTTATTTCTAAACTGTCAATCATTCCTTATTGTAGCAATCTGTTATGCTATATCTATTTGAAGCTACATTGCCTTACACTTTGTTCATTTACTGCTTATTTTTGACTCTGTTTGTGCTTGAAGGATTTTTAAGATGCAATATTCTAGAATGGTGTTTATTTTTTTTATCAATCCTCAATTTGGATCTAATTATTTTGATGCTGAGAAAGTAAAGCTCGCTTAAAAGAGAGTAATAAAGAAAATACACAAAATAAACTATATATATGTGTATGTATATACATATGCAGTACATATATATACATACAATATACACCATATGGGTGTAAATATATATATATAATATATATATATATATATATATACATACACACAGACACACACATATATACACATACACACGCACACACATACATATCTATATACAGGTACATACATTTATATAAATACATGTGTATATGTATACAAATGTATATATATATGGTGATGATGATGATGATGATGATGTATATATATATATATATATGCATGCACACACAAATATATATATGTGTGTGTGTGTGTGTGTGTAAACAGAGGAAGAAAGAATGAAGGAACGAAAAACCAAAAAGGATAGTGGGGTGTGTATATATATGTGTGTGTGGTGTGTGTGTGTGTGTGTGTGTGTATGTGTGTGTGTATGCATGCATGTGTGTGTGTTTTGTGCATGTATATGTATGCAGACAGACATATAGATAAATTTCTGAAAATTTGTTTGTAATAAAAAATAAATAAATAAATAAATTTAAAAAATAGATTTAAAAGTAATATGAAGAATAAATATGTTTGCAATTCCTAAATTTTTATTTCTTTCCAAGATATCTATTTTCACAAAAGTTTATAAATATAACCCTGAGGTCTTTTCAAAATATATTTCTTTTATCTTCATCTTTCTCCTCTCTCTCTTTATAATATTTTCCTAAACATTTCCAACCTGAAACAAAACTAATAACAACAACAACAACAAAAGCAACAACAATAATAATAAATGATGATAGACGCAGGAGTGGCTGTGTGGTAAGTAGCTTGCTAACCAACCACATGGTTCCGGGTTCAGTCCCACTGCGTGGCACCTTGGGCAAGTGTCTTCTACTATAGCCCCGGGCCGACCAATGCCTTGTGAGTGGATTTGGTAGACGGAAACTGAAAGAAGCCTGTCGTATATATGTATATATATATATATATATATATATATTATATATATATATATATATATGTATGCATGTGTGTGTTTGTCCCCCTAGCATTGCTTGACAACCGATGCTGGTGTGTTTACGTCCCCGTCACTTAGCAGTTCGGCAAAAGAGACCAATAGAATAAGTACTGGGCTTACAAAAATAAGTCCCAGGGTCGATTTGCTAGACTAAAAAAAGGCGGTGCTCCAGCATGGCCACAGTCAAATGACTGAAACAAGCAAAAGAGTAAAGAGTATAGAGAATGATGGTTGCAGGGAAAGGGTAATGGCGGCGGGGTAGTGGTGATGGTGGTGGTTTCAAATTTTAGCACAAGGCCAGAAATTTTAGGAGGTGGGTATGCCAATTACATTGCTTCCCAGTATTCAACTAGTACTTATTTTATTGACCCCCAAAAGGATGAGAGGTAAGGCTAATCTCAGCAGAAATCAAAGTCAGAACATAGAAAAAAGAAAAAAACCTGAGCATTTCATTCAATGCATTAACAATTCTGTCCACTTGCCACCTCAGTGGTGATGATGATGATGATGATGATAACGACAATAATTATATTAGTTATGCAAAAGAGAACAACTTTTATTTTGTCTGCTGACCATTAATTCCCATGTGATACTGAAGTGAAGGGCAAGATAAGATTGAGGCTTTCTTTTTTCACCTTTTTTTTTTTGCTTTGCCTTGTATTTTTTTTTTGTTTTTAAATACGTTTTTTTAATTTTATTCTTTAACTTTGGTATGCATTATTAGTAATAATCGTTTCAGAGGTTAACATTTCAGATCTTGTATATTATTAAACTTTTTGTATAACATGTGGATAGAAAAATAAGTCAAAATGCAGACTACAATGAAATTCTAGTTTAAATCATGTGTGTGTGTGTGTGTGTGTGTGTGTGTTTCTTTTTCTGTGAATTAAAAGTAACAGGCTGGTAATAATAATAATAATAATAATAATAATAATAATAATTTGTTCTTGAAGCTATTTTAGATATATTATTTTGTTGTTTGCTCATCTTCTTTTTTTTTCATCTAGAATTCAATAGATTTTACTCTGAAGGGTAATTTATAATTAGCTTTTATTAAAAAACTAATTTCAAGTGGAGAATGAAATAGCCAATTAATGCATAAGATTAACTTAGATCAATTGACTGTACATATGTATCTTGAAATTTTCACATTCTATTTTTCCTCCTCTAACCCCTCCTCCTCCATTCCATCAGTCTGTTTCTGTGTGTGAAAGTGTGTCTGTGTACATACATACATACATACATACACACACACACACACACATACATACATACATACATACATACATGCATACATACATACATACATACATACATACATACACACACACACATACATACATACATACATACATACATACACACATGCATACATACATACATACATACATACATACACACACACACATACATACATACATACATACATACATACATACATACATACACATACATATATATATATTTATATGTATAAGAAATTAAAGAACAGAAAAAAATATATATATATATACGCACTCACATATGTATGTATATATGTTTGCATGTGTGCAGTAATCATTGTTTGTGTGTGAGTATGTTTGACACTATTGTGTGCACAAGTTATGTTTATAATTTGTTACAAAAGTAAATAAGCACTGTTTATATAAAGAGAGATATATGTATACCCTCATATATATACATTCATTCACTGATGCACATGTTTGTGTGTGTGTATTGCACACACACACACACACATATATATTCAAATAGACACACACATGATATAAACAATATATGCATTTATACATGTATATGTGTATATGCCTGCCTATGTATATATACATATGTGTATGTACATGTGTGTGTGTGTATATATATATATATATTTGTGCATGTGTGTATATGAATGTTTGTATCTTTCTCTATATATATTTGTGTGTGTGAGTATGTATGTGTATATGTATGCATGCATCTGTGTGTGTGTGTGTGTGAACAACTGTATACCTTAATACATTTTTGTTAGCTTCTATATCTGGCAATTTACATCTCGACACAAGCACATGTTCACAGGTACAACCTGTGTGTGTGCATGCAGTAGTTTTGTGTGTATAAACACATAGCATATCTATAAATTCATAAACATGAACTTGTATGGAGACATTCACAAATATTATTTGAATTCGATCAACTCTTCATTTAATCTACTTGTGTGTTTTGAGAGTTAGGGGTGGGCAGGGTTTTTATTTCCCTTCCATAGGAACCACAAACAGCCAATGATTGGCTGCAGCAAACATTACATACACACCCTATTTGGTAGAGCTGCGGACCACTCTCCCATATTCACACAACAACACAGACCAAGCCACACTGTACTGGCAGCACATATCAGCAGTAGTAACGATAGAACTAACTCTACAGCAGGATACACATCACATCTAACGATAAACTTTGGAGGATTTTATCTGCATTGGTGAGTAGCTTTTCTTGCTAATTTTTATACCATTCATTCTCTTTCACATATATATATATATATACAATACTAATAATACACTAACAATCATTAATTGTAAAATATTATATCTTGTATTGTCAGTTACTAATCATGTGTATTTTCTTTCTATAAAATTTCTTTTATCATAACATTGTGAATAATATAGTCTATTTACTTACCTGCTTGTTTGTGTTTTGTACTCCTAATGGGAGAAGTAGATATTGTTGTTGTTATTATTATTATTATTGTTATTATTATTATTATTATTATTATTATTATTATTATTATTATTATTATTATATTATTATTATTATCACAGTATAATATATATCACATAACAGACTAAGCATACTCAGTTTATAAAATAACACAGGCGGCTGTTTTGTTTTTTTTTGTAAATTATACTAAATACCCTCTGTTACTCTAGCCCATAAGGCTATATAAGCTGGTCCAAAGTTATGCATCAATCTGTTAAGAAATATCTAAGAAATACGTGCCATTGCAGTATGTTATTGATCTGTGTGTTGGCATGTCATCCTATTGAAAAGTCTGTATATAAAGTGCAAAGTTTATCTGCTTGAGAAATTCATATATGTAGATAGAATTGTTCATTTGCAACAAACAGTCAACCTGTTTAAAATAAAAGTAATTTGATACTCTAGAAACTCTAACACATCAACATAAAAAGTTATACTTTAAAGGATATTTAAATTCTTATATATAAATATCACTTTGTGAAATAATTTACTATTTTTATGCAGTATTAACTACTGAGATTTTTGAAAATATATTTATGTTTGTCCAAAAATATTAAAAAAAATTTGGAAAAAAAAAATTCTGTCATTAATTAACTTGGACTTCTGAAGAATTTTCTGTAATGTAATTGCTAGGTGTTTAATTCTAAAAAAGCAATTTAATTTCAAACAGATTTAACTAGTTATATGCTTGTTCTTTATTCACAGATGTACACAAACACGCACACACACACACACATATACAAACAGGTGCTTGCATTCATGCATGCACCTGCACACACACTCATGTGTATTTGTTTATTAATATGCATATATGTGTGTGTGTGTGTGTGTGAGTGTGTGTATACATTTGAGTATGTATATTAATATATATATGAAGAACATAAAACATTGGCATTTATCTTTGTGAATATATGTACATATACCAAAAATGTAAAAAAATCATACTTCAAATACACGTAGGACTGATTCATATTGCACTGAAAACTAATAAAATGGAAGTTTTTTGTTCTTTTATTAAGAATTTCTTTTCTTTATTTTTTGCCCAATGCATCTTCTTTTACTTCAATTTTATTAGTAATTTTTAATTTAATTTTGCAAAATAAAGTAGTATTTTTTTTAAAAAATTTCTATTAAGTCTCTAGTTTTTAAAGTATTTTCTTGATATGGTTCATTCCACCCATCTCTTGAAGTAAAAGTGAATTAATATCTTGCAACTTTACAATCGTTTATTTTCTTAGCTGTCAAAATGTTTGTTAATAACACCTGAATGGTTTTTTAAAAAACTTTTTGTTAAAACTACATTATCAAGATTTCTTTTGACAAGATTTTGATGTTATCTTAACTATGTAAATCTGTTATTGTTATTAAAGTATTATCTATTTGATTATTCTTCCTCCTTCTCTATTTTCTCTTTACCTCTCATTCTTTCTTCATCTTTTCCCCTCCAGTTTCCTCATTTTCTTCCTTTTCTTCTTCCTTCCGTTTCTTGTTCCACTTCTCTATCATATTGTTTCTTATAATTATTACTATTGTTATTATTATTCTTGCTGTTCAGTAGTTTTCAATAAGAAAACTCTTGGTTAGTTTACATTCCAGTGTACACAATACAGATAAGAGATTTTCTCTTGTAAACAGCATTAAAATTATATATATATATATTATATATATATATATATTATACATACATACATACACACACATATATATATATATATATATATATATATATATACATATATATATATATACATACATACATACATATATATATTATATATATATATATAATATATATATATATATATATAATATATATATATATACATATATATATATATACATACATATATAGATAGATAAATAGATAGATATGCATATATAAAAATGTATATAATAAGCTTGTTTTAAAAGAATAATGCACACACATTTAACCAAACAAGAATTGAAATGTGTGATGTATTATTTTAATGTATATAATAAAGATATTTTCAATAGTGAAATATGCTGTCATTTTTGTAAGCTTTCAAGTCTTTCAAATCAACTGTAAGAATGTTTCCTTTTTTTATATTTTTCTTATCTTTTTAACAAGCACGTTTTCCTAAATTCGTTTCCTTTCTCTACAATTTTCCTGTGAAAAGATCTTTTAATGACAACAGAAATGCACATTTCAAAAGCTTACAAACAGCATGAGAAAGATGTGGGGAACTAAGCATTTTGAATTGCTGTAAAGTTTCTTTCTGGCAAAATGGATTGTAATTGTTGCCTTTGCTCAATAATAGGAAGGAAAGAAAAGAAAAAAGAAAGAAAGAAACAGAGCTAATATTTTTATCTTTATATGTATAAACATATTTATATACATATATATATATATATATGAACATATATATATATATATATATATATATATATATAATATATATATAATATATATATGTATGTATATATATGTATATATATATATATATATATATGTATATCCTCCTTCTTATTTCATACTTTCTTCTCAACAATTCCATCTTTGTCAATAATGAAAAGATAATTTTGTGTTTGGAAATATTTCAAAAAAACACATTATTTTGTAGTTGTTTGTATTTACAAAGGCAACATGAGCATATATTATTATTATTATTATTATTATTTGTTAAAATAACCATGAGATCTTAGAAGTCTGTCTAATATACCAACTTTTCATGTGTAGTTGTAATTTCTGAAAGCACTGATTGAAATGGTTTTAATTTATTCTAGATGAAAAATTTCCACAAGGTTATGTTGGCTCAGCTGTGTTTATGGCTGTTTCTTCTAGAACCTTCTCATTGTGTAGACCTTATCTACTATGTAGAAGAAGGAATGTCCCCAGGAACTTACATTGGGGACATAGCTGCTGATACACAATTTGCTGACAGTTTTCCACATCAAGACAGGAATTTGATTACATTCAGTCAATTACATGAAAACTTGAACGGAAATAATCACCTATTTAATGTGACTGAAGTAGGGAAACTATATACAGCTCAAATCTTGGATACTGAGTCTCTGTGCAAATATAACGCTAAATGTTCTAAAATGGTAGAAGTTGCAGTTCAACATAAGTTGTCATTCTTCAAAATATTAGAAATCAAAATAGTCATTGAAGATATCAATGACTACTCTCCAATGTTTCCAAATAAAGAGATCCATCTCCAGTTCTCAGAAACAGATGGCAAAGGTACAACTAAATCAATACCAAATGCTGTTGATAGAGATTATGGTATCTCTAATTCTAAAATTTCTTATCGACTTGACAAGAGTGTGAGTGACCCATTCATTTTATCAGTTTCCAAAAAAGTCGATGGAACATCAAAACTTGGTATCATTCTGAAAGAAAAGCTTGACAGAGAGCAGAAGAACAACTACAGTATCCGTGTTATTGCAAACGATGGAGGATCTCCTTCGAAACAAGGAATTTTAAAAGTTCTAATAGACATTAAAGATGAAAATGACAATTCACCAATTTTCACTCAAAATACATACAATGTTACTATCAATAATCAACACCAGAAAAATATACCGATTCTTACTTTGTCTGCTAATGATTTAGATCATGGAAAAAATGGCCAAATTACATATCATTTTAGCTCTGAAACTTCAGAACTTGCAAAAACATATTTTAACCTAAATGAACAAACTGGAGAAATTTTCCTTTGGGACAACTTTTCTTTTGAACGAAGGCAAAAATATAAGCTCTTCATTGAAGCAACTGATAGTGGAGTTCCACCTTTAAGTTCAACTACAATTGTTCTTATAAATGTGATCAACCAGCAAAATAACGCACCACAAATAGAAATGAAATTTGTTTCCAAATCTAAAGGCAACAAAGTTACTATTTCAGAGGGTGTCAAAGTTGGTAGTTTCATAGCCTATGTGAAGGTAACTGACAGTGACAGCGGACATAATGGAGAAGTGTCGTGCAGTCTTCGTCATGATAAACTGCAACTTCAAAGCTTAGGGAAAAACAAATACAAAGTTGTAATAAAGAGTCAAGTAAACAGAGAAACAGAGAGCCATATAAATTTTACAATTGTATGTGAAGACGAAGGTTCACCATCTCTGGAAACAACTAAAATGTTTTCGATTCAAGTCACTGACATCAATGATATGCAACCCAAATTTATGAAAGACACTTTCAAATTTCTTACCTATGAAAACGAGAAGCCAAATTTTCCAATTGGCTTCATAAAAGTTACTGATCCTGATCTGGGAGCTGGAGGTCAACTGTCATATTTTTTGTTCAGCAATAAAGGAAACATGCTTCCATTTAAGATTTCTAATTTTGGATTTATTTCAACAACACAATCGCTAGATCGAGAGAAGCAAGATATTTATGAATTGCAAGTTATAGTAAAAGACAATGGTTCACCATCACTTAACAATACTGCAAAGGTTGTTGTGGAAGTCATGGATGAAAATGATAATGCTCCTTATTTTACATTTCCTAGTGTCAACCCTTTCAGACTGGATATTTATTACCAACCCAAAAGCACGCATGACATCACAACATTAAGAGCCTCTGACAGAGACAGTCATGTCAATGCTTTTCTACGATATGAAATTCAAGGGGGAAATGATAAACAATTGTTCACAGTCAACCCATACACAGGTGTGATGTCTTTTTCACGACCTGTCTATCAAAATGATGCTGGATCATATGATCTTCAACTTGTTGTGAAAGATGGTGGAATACCAGTGCTCTCTGCAACAACTTATCTTTCACTGATACTGACTGTTAGTAATAAGACTTCAAAAATGTTCACAGCAATAGACACACAGTCAGATGATAAAATACATCTAAACCTTGTGATTATTATTGTAGTTGCGGCTGTAATAATATCAATAGCTATTGTAGTTTCTATGGCAATCTGTATTATTCATAGAAAAAATCGCCGAAATGTCCAATATCATGGTGGTGTGAATGATTCTAACAAATTTTTAGATCAAAGAATACAATCAGGTTATGTTTGTGAACAAATATCACCTCAATATGATGCCCCAGTTACTATGGTAACAGATCTTGCCAATACAAGAAATTCACAATCAACATTACCAAGACGAGAACCGCAGTCAGGTTATGAATCAGGACATAGTTGGAAAGTTTCAAATTCAGGAATACATCTCCAGGATATTACAGAATGGACACATCAGGTATGTCCTTAAAATAATGATACAGCTACATCTATGTATGGAAGATTGTGAAATATATACAACAAAACCTCTAGGCATACATTAAACAATTCTACACTCAACTAATTTAAAGTTATTTACATAACAGAAGGCAAATTAAAATACTCTCACCTTTAAGTCATGCTTTCATTGATGAACATTTTATTAGAATTTTTCAATAATTCTATGGAAAAGTTTTTTGTTTTTCTTCTTGTAATGAAAGGTAATTAATTAATTCTTATTTTAATATGATGCAAACTTAAATTAAAAATAATTAGCATTTCTCATTTTCTTAATTCAAATAATACAACTTTAGGACTGCAGGCAGTTAATATGTTTCTAAAATTTCAATGCATCTCATGTTATAAAGATTTCATATATAGTATTGTTGTTATGTGAAGTCATGCCATATGATGATGACATCTGATATAACGTTATATTGTACAATGACTTACATGATATCCTGCTGTGTGATATCATGTTATGTGAAACAATATTTTTAAGATGATATTTTTCTGGTTTAGGTTTTACTTTTCATCTGAAAGAGTAAAATGCAAGGAGAGGAACTGGGAAGTATGGAACTTTGTGGTTGTAAAACTATAGTGGAAAATATAGACTTTGTCAAAAATATTTCCCTCATCACTGAAATTAGATTAATATATCTTCCCACACCTTATTATGAGTATAATGTGGTATATCTATAAAGTGAGTCTCTGGTATAATGAGCCAAGTGTAGTTAAGGAAATAGGTGCTGCTTGTAAAGTGAAGACTATAGTGATGTGAGCATAAGATGAGAATAGAAGGAATAGTTTCCATTAACAAATGAATTAAAGACAGATTTAAAACTTCAGGAAAATAGTTGTTTAAAGGGAGAGCTACTGATAAACTAAGAAAAATAAAACAAAAGCATAACCATCTATTTGCTATTTAATTATAATATTCATGATTATGTTTCTTAGTGGTATTTATGATGGCAGGGGTGACAGAGTTGTGTAATATTTTATCTTTTCATAAATGATATACTGTTTTACTGCATGTTATTGAGGAGTAGAAGCATGTGGCCTAATGGTTAAGATGTTGTGCTCATGGTCGTAAGGTCATGTGTATGATTCCTTGGCTAGACATTGCATCGTCTTCGGGCGAGACATCATTTCATGCTGCTCACGTTTACTCAGATGAAAATTAATAGCTGCTGACCTCTTTCCCTCGAGCTGTCATGGTCATAATGTTCACTTGAGACAAGATTAGAAAGGCTGAAAGGATATACATACCTGCTTATGCAACATAGACACCTAAAACAATTTGTGGAACTGTGGTACAAGCCACCAGATCATTCTTGCGAGCAACACCTAAGCATCATGGGAAAAACACAATATATAATATTTTTATAAATGATATGCTGTTTTACAACCATGTTATCATAACTGTTATATTATTCGGTATGATACCTTCTTGTGTGATATGGATGGAAGCACTTCGTCGGTTACGACGACGAGGGTTCCGGTTGATCCGAATCAACGGAACAGCCTGCTCGTGAAATTAACGTGTAAGTGGCTGAGCACTCCACAGACACGTGTACCCTTAACGTAGTTCTCGGGGATATTCAGCGTGACACAGAGAGTGACAAGGCCGGCCCTTTGAAATACAGGTACAACAGAAACAGGAAGTAAGAGTGAGAGAAAGTTGTGGCGAAAGAGTACAGCAGGGATCACCACCATCCCCTGCCGGAGCCTCGTGGAGCTTTTTAGGTGTTTTCGCTCAATAAACACTCACAACGCCCGGTCTGGGAATCGAAACCGCGATCCTATGACCGCGAGTCCGCTGCCCTAACCACTGGGCCATTGCGCCTCCACTTTGTGTGATATGCATGGTATCCATTATGCAATGATGTGTATATTTTTTCTATAATCAGATTCTTGTAATCTTATCATGCAAATCAGATTTTTGTATTTTGTGAGGTTGTTTTCTGAAACTTCTCTCCTTTTCTTCACATGAGTCTTCAGTGACATCTGGTGTTGGTAAAAAAGACAATACAGTTACAGTCCCAGAACGTATTAGTGAATTATCTGCAATATCTTCTTGTGCTGATAGTGGACATGGTTTAAGTGAAGGTGACACAGGACACTATGAAGAGCTTCCAGGTATGCCAAATTACAAATTAAGAACACTCAAATAGATGTACCAACATTTTATTCATGTAATTTAACGATTCTTAGCACCTTTTTATCTTATGCCTTCACAGTTGTTTGTAAATGATTTCACTACAAAAATAACAAAAACAAAGGAAAATGACACAAAAACTCATTAAACCAATATTTTTAAAATGATATATTTTCTCTTTATGTACCACAGTTTTATACATTTTAGAAAATCTAAACTTCTTTTCAAATCAAAATTACTTATTTTCAAAGATTCATCATTGACACACAACATGTAGCTCTGAAAGTGGAAGCAAGCTTCCTAAGGCGTTGCAAATTTTTGTTAAATTTTAATGACATTTACTTTATCATAGCAACTCCTAGTGTGGTAAAATATTAAGTTATAGTTTTCCAGAATCACCTAGTTTTGGTTTGCTTTCACAAATTATCTAGTGGAGCTTTTACTTAGAGCATTCTTGCTATAACAGATAATAATGTCTTAAGAGGTTTCTTTCTGCAATCAGTTACTGAATGCCGATGTATCATTTACATTACTTTTAATTGATGAATGAGTTTGGTTGTTCTCAGAAGCTCTCTGGTGTTCTGTTATCGTAGCACTAATCAAATATTTGTAAGGCTAATTGTATGTTGAGTAGATGGTTTGCTTTTAGTACTTTCATTAATTCTAATGGGAACTACAGAATTTCATTGATTCTTATTGCTTTACCAGAAATTTCTCTTTGTTGATATCAATACATTTGGGAGTTGGAACCTGTGATAGAGAGGCCCCTTGATGGGAACAATGATTAGACTGAGTTAAAACTTGGGTATCCATCAGATTGATATTCTAATTACATTTTTTTTTAATCAAGATATTATTATAACGAAATAAGAAGGAAGATGATAGACATGGTGGTGGTGGTGGTGATGGTAGTGGAGGTGGTATTGCTGGTGGTGAGATTGTTGATGGAAGTGGTAGTGGTGGTGGTAGTGATGGTGGTGTTGCTGTTGATGGTAGTAATGATGTTATTGATAGTGGTACTGTTATTGGTGATGTTAGCTGTAGTGATGATATTGTTGATGGTGGTGGAGTTGATGACAGTGATGGGGAAGGTGGTATTGTTGGCTGTGTTGATGTGGATGGTAGTGGTGGTGATGTTGATAGTGATAATGTAGTTGTTGTTGTTGGTAGTAGTAGTAGTAGTATTGATAGTAGTGGCGTCAGTGACAGTGATGGTGTTGTTGGTGAGGTTGTCAGTGGTGTTGGTAGTAGTAGTGGTGGTGATGGTAGTGGCGGTTGTTGTGGTTGTGTTGATGGCGGTAGCAGTGCTGATAATAGTAACCATTTATCAGTGCAATAACAGCATTCAATATGATCGTGATGAAGTTAAGTTGGCTACTATTACTACTACCACTATCACTATCACCACCACAACCACCACCACCACCACCACAACCACCACCACCACCACCACCACCACCACCACCACCACCACCACCGCCACCACCACCGCTACCACCACCGCTGCCGCCACCACCACTGCTACTGCTGCTGCTGCTGGTGTTGCTGCTACCTCAAAGATTATCTAATATTTGATAATGATATTACAAGAATAAGAATGAAAATGAATTACAAAAATAATATATAGCATTGTTATACACACCTCCATATGCACTTAAACACAGAAATACACATACATAATAGCACCCATAAACATGTTTATTTAAGTATGTTATTGCTATGCATACATGTACACACACACACACCACAATAGATATATATATATATATATATATTATATACATATATATATTATATATATATATGATATATATATATATGTATATATATATATGTAAATATATTATATTATATATATATATATATAATATATAATATATATATTATAATATTATATATATATTATATATATATATTATATATATATATATATATATATTCTATATATATATATATATATATATATATGTATATATAAAGGCGGCGAGCTGGCAGACACGTTAGCGCGCCGGGTGAAATGCTTAGCGGTATTTCGTCTGTCGTTACGTTCCGAGTTCAAATTCCGCCGAGGTCAACTTTGCCTTTCATCCTTTCGGTGTCGATAAATAAAGTACCAGTTTCGCACTGGGGGGTGATATATCGACTCAATCCTTCGTCTGTCCTTGTTTGTCCTCTCTATGTTTAGCCTTGTGGATAGTAAAGAAATATATATATATATACATATATACTAACAGGATTACCCAGCGTTGCTTGGGTATTAAATACTCAGCAATGGTCATAATAGGTTCTACCATTTTTTTTTTTGATGTACATTTCTTTGAATATTTGTTGTGTTAAGCTGCAAACATTGAGGTTGAGGGAGAAGTGAGTTTTCCCATGGGCCATAAAGTGGTAACAACAGGGTGAAAAGCCCTGGAGAAGGCTCAAGAGCATCTCGGGGGGTGCAACAATCAAATGCAAAGTATCCCTGTAAAGGGCTGTGTAATCGTTCTCACAATAGCCCTGGAAAGGATTGTTAACCATTCACAGGTATAAACATCTTTTTTTGTTCACATGAAAAGTAGTCCGTGCTGTGATGCCAAAACTCAAGCCATTTGCAAGGAGATTGAGGAGCAGTAGTAGACAGAATAAAAAAAAGACTTAAGAAAAACAGATAATATAGGCGCAGGAGTGGCTATATAGGCACAGGAGTGGCTGTGTGGTAAGTAGCTTGTTTACCAACCACATGGTTCTGGGTTCAGTCCCACTGCGTGGCACCTTGGGCAAGTGTCTTCTACTATAGCCTCGGGCCGACCAAAGCCTTGTGAGTGGATTTCGTAGACGGAAACTGAAAGAAGCCCGTCGTATATATATATATATATATATATATATATGCGTGTGTGTGTCTGTATGTCTGTGTTTGTCCCCCTAGCATCGCTTGACAATCAATGCTGGTGTGTTAACGTCGCCGTTACTTAGCGGTTCAGCAAAAAGAGACCGATAGAATAAGTACTGGGCTTACAAAAAGAATAAGTCCCGGGGTCGAGTTACTCGATTAAAGGCGGTGCTCCAGCATGGCCGCAGTCAAATGACTGAAACACGTAAAAGAGTAAAAGGAGTATAATTTTGAAAGAAGGGCAACAACTGTACTCACTCACCATAACCTGTTTGGCAGGGAAGCTGCAGTATGTTGGATGGCTAAAGCACCTCATGGTAGATGACATTTTTCGTTTTGGCTTTCAAGGCAAACATGAAAAGGATTTTTTGCGTCCGACTCTTGAGTAACCAACATATAATTGGTCGTGTGAGAAGCATGGTTGGCCTAAATGGAGGTCTGTTGTTGCTAGTGTTTGGCCTTGGGACTTGTTGATGGACATGGCAAAACAAAGTCAAAGAGGGGACTGAAGTCGATGCTAGGGTACAGGGACATTGCTTATCTGATGGAGTAACAGGTATCCTGGGTATAAAGACATTGTCTCTGATGCCACAACCCATCAGAATTGTTGCTTCAATAACATGAGGCAGCACATTTTTTTACCACTAACAGCATTCCATTGCACAGACAT